>NW_028229698.1:0-127306 GCF_053477565.2 Lygodium microphyllum | reverse complement strand
TGATAGGTATGGTCACAATTGATGGTTGTGACTACTCGGTTTCCACACTCGATCATACATCAAGTTTTATTTGTAACAATTGGAAGGATTTGTTGCTTGAAATCCTTAGAACCCTTAGAAGCATTTACTAGCTTAGCACCTTAGGGAAAAGCGAGAGTGGACACATCTATGGATTGGTTATGTGGTGGGGCTATTGACTTCTTGCCCAGCCTTGTGGATTCCTTTTCTATGGTTTCAATAGTTGCTTGCTACCGTTGTTGTTTCTTTAGTTTTGTTTCTTTCTGTTGGATAAGGAAGGCATGAACTTAGGAGATTTGGTGCCTTCACTTGGTTTGGCAGCTGTATTACTGGACTACTAATGAGGGATCACTTTTCCTTTCATCTCCTCATCATGAGGCTTCTCTAGGTCATACTAAGTGATATTACAAGGTTGCTGCGGTGACTCAACAGCCTCTTGCTTTGAAGAGTTGAGCCTTTTAGCCATCTCCTCTTCATCAAACATATTAATTATGGGTGCTAAAATTTGTTCTTACTCGATTGTTGATCTTGGGGCTTTATCCCATTCAATTATGGGAGGCTTGTGAGATAAAGCCCTCAAGTGTTGATAAGCAACAATCCCACATTGTTGCCGGTTCTTCAAAACAACCAACGTCTCCTCGAAACCAAGAACCTTTGTCACCCAAACCAAAACAGAAAATCTGGTAGTATAGAAGCCTAGTGTAGCTGCTCAATCTAAGGAAAAGGATCCACAAGGGACAGGTACAAAAGCATCAAAAGAGCAATGACCTCCCTCTACAAGTGTTATCAGAAACAAATTTGGAACCACCAAGTCCATGAATACTTCCACTTAGTCCGAGGACCCAAGTGCACAATCATCTTTGACTATCGTGATTGACCACTCCACCGAATTAGAAGTTGCTACTTTGAATTCTGAGATGGAACCCATACAGCCATAGCCCTTGACTGGGGCTCTGACCAAGACTGCCACTTCAGCTCTACTAAAGAACAAGCCTCTAGTACTTTAGCCTCACACAAGGATATAGAATCTAGTGCAAAGAGCACTACGAATCCATTGATCCACAAGTCGTGTTCTTCTCAATCAAAAGCTCCAATACACTTGAAACCAGCTAAACGATCGATCATGGGGATGTGAAAGAAGAGGGGCCAACACAAAGATCAATCAGAAGCTACAAGCTCTCAAGAACTGGACGGAATCCTCTTGACTTCATTTTCTCGTGCATATGTTCACGCCGACCTTAGAATTCAGACTGCTGAGCATCAAGAACTCTTAGAAAAGTCTTTGACATCATCAGAGCAATCACAAACTTATTGAACTTACCCCCAGCAGTCATGGGAAAAGTTATAAAGCAAATGACCAAGGTAGAGTAGGAGAAGCATCGCTTAATTCCTATGTTCTACACTGGGAAGCACACAGCAAGTTGGGAGGGTGTTGCAGCATTGGCCAAGAAAGCAAAAGGACGAAGTGAGTTTAAACGAAAATGGTATTCTAGTCGAGGGTTAGCTGCATGATATGGTAGCCACCTAATTTTAGACTATTGCTGAGCAAAGAAAGGCACTTTGGACTTTAATGCATGATCCAACATATGTGGCTCATATATCTCTCCAAGTGCTTGCACTTGTCCGTGGTGTCAACATTTCTAAATGGGCTAAACTTGATCCCTTGTGTGATAAGCTTCTTTCATAGGAAGAACTACACATTGCAGGTCAATTAGGACAACGAGACATGATGATTGATGCCACTAGATATATCTTCTGTCTCACCCATGACCCACAACTTCTTTATGACCATGCTTCATTAGAGTACAATCCTAGTTTCTACGAATAGCTTATTCCAAGGCTAAGTGATACAACACTAAATCTTACCTCTGCTTCCAGTACTACAATGACCGAATCTTCCTCAAAGGATGTGAAGTAGACTAACGTACATAAGCCTTCTACTAACCCGAACACTGTGGCTAGAAGAGGTATGCTTGCAACTCTAGATCCTAGCTAGGCACAATGCCACCGATGTCCCTCCTAACTCACCCCACCAGTTAATCTCAATTGAGCCGATTGACCCCGGGATGCTCCAAAGGATGTTACTAAGATACATCTCCAAATCAACCCTACTAAACTTGACCCTCCTTCTGCCGCCATCAAGCCTTTGCTAGTATAGCGACCATCGAGTACCATGGCTACTCATTCGGCAAAGAGATTCAATTCCTTTGAAACAGAATGCCTACTCCAATTTGAGGCCATATACACTAGTTATGCCGAGTTGTTTGCAATGATTGATGTAGGCCTCGCTAATGATGAGGCAGTTTAGGTTGCTTCTAAATGGCATCCCACTTGGGTGGACAATGAACATCTTTTCGATAAAAACCTCTTGATTCAGAAGGAATATGTTAGACTCTCCCTTAGGATCACTTGCTATCATGCTGATTTGTTCCTTCTTATGCTTATGTGACCAAAATCCAAGGCCAATCAGTACTTGACGAGCCTGAGCGAAATTGTCATTCCTCGAGTCTGTTGTTGCAAAAGTGGTTTTCTCATTGACTTGAGATTTCTTGCGATGATAGTTGTCTTATGACCACGGATAAGCAATGCCATACAGTCAATACACTTCAAGCTAACCCAACTTACTATGAGACCGCTTCACTGCACTCTATCATCCCAGCTCGAAATCTCGCCTTGCCATGAAAGTTGATATATCACCCATTGCTCGACAAGATTATGATCAAAGAGGAACTACGCATTGCCAGTCGCTTTGTAGGACCCTCTTTGATCGGCAGTTCAATAACTTATATTTGTGGACTAGATACCAAACCACCAAACTTGGATGCTTTTGCCAAATTGGAGTACACTTCGAATTTCTATGACTAGTGGATCCCAAAAACGGTAAAATACTAACCCTTTTTCCTTTTTAGTCTTAGTTTCTTTATACATATTTTTCTTTAGCTCGATTTGCTGCACTAATAAGAGCAAAAGTCCCTCTGACTTAAGAAAATAACACTGCATCTTATGTGAGGGCAAAACATTAACACAACAGGTACAAGCTCAAACCCTTTCGCTCCTCGTGTGATGGCGAAATTTAAGGAAGAAGAAAGCTGTTCATAATTCTTTCTATCTTTTTCCCTTGAATCAATTGCATGGTACTCTCAAAGTTTCACAAGTGAATGCAGGAAAACAATAAGTGACAAAGCAACGCAACGAACCTCAAGGCTCGAAGACAATATCATCGACGATAGAAGCTTTCCATGAACATCCTATGCTTGCATGCAACAAGATTAAAGAATTGAAGCTGACACTAGCATCAGAACCTTCTTGAAGATCTCAAGCTTGAGAGGCATCACATCAAGGCATCGAAGGCCAATCAAGACTGTTAACAAGTTTATCTTGGAGCCTCACTAAAGGAACACGAGACTTAAAGAACCAGCAACAATGAGGTTCCACTTTCTTCAATGACACCATACATTTACAACAACATCTAATGGTCATCTACTTCCTTAGGAGCACTTGCGAATCGCTTCATCGATGAGCATACCAATCTTCATCGGCAAGTTCAAGTTTTTCTTCAACAATAGCTTCATCAGGGAATGTGCTTCAACGCCCATGCTCAATGTTCAAATTTTCATTGTACACACCTCAATGCACCAATCATCTTATGCGCCAAGTTTTATTATTTGCAGCTAGCCTTCTGATCTCGTACTTCCATTTCTCCTTGTAAGGTAGCATGCTTATTGTATATCATTGTTGTTATCGACTTGCCAAAAAAAAAAAGAGAAAAGAAAGAAAAAAAAACAAAAAAGAATAAGAAATATGCACACACATACACTCCACCACACCTAGGGGTCCTCAAGTTGGATGCGTCCAATGACCCTAGTTGGCTAGCTCCATCTCTAATCCCCTAGCCCTTTTCCCATTTTCCCACACCCTTACTTAGGGCACATCAACGTCAAGACATACCTAAGGAGTCTCGGCTCGCCTTGGTGGACTTGTCTCCCTGACTCACTTGCACATTTCATCCCTTCCTTTGATTCACCCAGCTTCATCAATCCTTACGTATCAAAAAGGTGAAAAGGTTCTTCAACATAAAGCCAACAATTGCATTAGTTACCATGTGTGGTTGATCCCACAGAGACCCATGTTCTTCAAGAGCTTATTGGATTGAACACCTACTCCTGTCCATCCCACATCAATGTCTCGCTAGCATCTTCATCATTCAATAACTACCTTTTCCCTCGACACGCACGATTCTTCCCATCCTCATTAGGTCAAGATCCCTTGATTCATCAAGTACAAGTCATCACTCACTGCAACATCCGTGAAGTAGTCTTCTAACTATGTATTAGACTATGTATGCATGCGCACTCACTATAGTATTTGCACAATAATCTATTCATAGTTTTGGGTCCTCGAGTGTGGGACAATACTTCAAGCTTGCTTGGAGTTCGACCCACTTCCCAAATCGAGAACATCATATATCATGTACGCGAGCAACAGACTAGCACTTTCCCCTAGGAAGTGTTTGCACGTGAGGTTTACTTTGAAGGTACAACGGTTCATGGAGGATCATAAGCCATCACTTCTACATCACCATTGAATCTCCCATCTTCCATTCTAGCTGTCTCCATTAGAAGAACCATTAGTCAAGTGTATCTTTAGCACAATCAAATCCTACAGGATTTCTCACCAGTAGCAACATCATCCTCTTCAAGCAGCAACAAATTCTTCATCAACAGCATTCATTTCTCCTTATCAAGATTATTTATTCAATTGATTGTTCCTAGCATTCCACATCTTCGGTGCAAGCTATAGTTTGCTGCCTGTGATGTGAGTGCCATGGGATTGGCACTTGTCTAGGGAAAATAATGTTAATAGTATTTTGAGAAGACTGCAAAAGTAGAAGTGTCGACTACTATTTTTTGGTGGATATTATTTTTATGGAGCTTTCGCGCCTTATTTTTGGACGCTTGGATTATATTTGTACGTCATGGACATCTATCAAACTATCATGCAGATGTATTAGTTTGTGAGAGCCAGCAGGCTCATTCTCGTGCAGATTGTATCTGCCACTCACAATTGTGTTTGTCGCACCTGCAACTATTGCGTCGAATACACACATGTATTTTTAATTAGAATATCTTAGGCTTGGTCTAATTATGCTAAGGTTGAAGTATGCAATGATGATTGACTAGCCTGGAGCCCACAAAGTGGGTAGGATGCAAACCCCAAATGCAAAAGGGGCACAAACCCTAAATACAAAAGAGGTGAAAACCCTGAACAAAAAAGGGGCGAAACCCTAAACCTAACCCTAATTCTTAGTCTACATAAGGATGGGAGGTCTCAGTTGTATGGACCCTTCTGGCACATCCATGCTGCAGAAGCTTTATCAGTGCCGCTACTCAAGCTTTCCGGTCTATCTTCTTGCTTCCATTGTGTTGAGAGTGACTGAAAGGGAGAGGTGTGCTGAGCAAGGGACTGAGAGAAGGTGAAGCTCTTCACCATCCTCTTGCTTTGCTTGCCTTCTCTACTGGCTCTTCCACTCATTGTTGCGCTTGGTTGTGGATGCGACGGCATTGGATCGTGTTGATCGTGGTTGTGGAACCATCTTTGATCCTTTGAGTCATCAAACGCAAGAAAGTAAGCTAGGTGGGCTCACTGCAACTTGAGCTAGTCTTGTGTTTTTGCTTTCTTGGGTTGGAGAGGAGGATGCTTGGTTAGTTAAAGCGGAGTGTTGAGAGACAAGGTGAGATATTATTGCCAAAGTGAGTTGTAGCTCTTCTGAAACAATAGAAGTCCGTCCAAAGCCCTGATTGTTGGCGCGTTAAGCTCAACAGTCGCGTTCTTATTTTCTAAATGTGCTTACTCTATTGCCATTTCTTCTAGGATTCCGACTATGGCTTTAGGCTTTAGCGTTTCCAAAGATTATGGACAAGTTGGACAAGATTGTGGGAGCATGAGATTGCTTGTGCTTTCAAAGCTTTTATATTTATCCTAACATCATCTCACTACTTTACCTTGATCCTTGTTGAAGCTGATAGGTATGGTCACAATTGATGGTTGTGACTACTCGGTTTCCACACTCGATCATACATCAAGTTTTATTTGTAACAATTGGAAGGATTTGTTGCTTGAAATCCTTAGAACCCTTAGAAGCATTTACTAGCTTAGCACCTTAGGGAAAAGCGAGAGTGGACACATCTATGGATTGGTTATGTGGTGGGGCTATTGACTTCTTGCCCAGCCTTGTGGATTCCTTTTCTATGGTTTCAATAGTTGCTTGCTACCGTTGTTGTTTCTTTAGTTTTGTTTCTTTCTGTTGGATAAGGAAGGCATGAACTTAGGAGATTTGGTGCCTTCACTTGGTTTGGCAGCTGTATTACTGGACTACTAATGAGGGATCACTTTTCCTTTCATCTCCTCATCATGAGGCTTCTCTAGGTCATACTAAGTGATATTACAAGGTTGCTGCGGTGACTCAACAGCCTCTTGCTTTGAAGAGTTGAGCCTTTTAGCCATCTCCTCTTCATCAAACATATTAATTATGGGTGCTAAAATTTGTTCTTACTCGATTGTTGATCTTGGGGCTTTATCCCATTCAATTATGGGAGGCTTGTGAGATAAAGCCCTCAAGTGTTGATAAGCAACAATCCCACATTGTTGCCGGTTCTTCAAAACAACCAACGTCTCCTCGAAACCAAGAACCTTTGTCACCCAAACCAAAACAGAAAATCTGGTAGTATAGAAGCCTAGTGTAGCTGCTCAATCTAAGGAAAAGGATCCACAAGGGACAGGTACAAAAGCATCAAAAGAGCAATGACCTCCCTCTACAAGTGTTATCAGAAACAAATTTGGAACCACCAAGTCCATGAATACTTCCACTTAGTCCGAGGACCCAAGTGCACAATCATCTTTGACTATCGTGATTGACCACTCCACCGAATTAGAAGTTGCTACTTTGAATTCTGAGATGGAACCCATACAGCCATAGCCCTTGACTGGGGCTCTGACCAAGACTGCCACTTCAGCTCTACTAAAGAACAAGCCTCTAGTACTTTAGCCTCACACAAGGATATAGAATCTAGTGCAAAGAGCACTACGAATCCATTGATCCACAAGTCGTGTTCTTCTCAATCAAAAGCTCCAATACACTTGAAACCAGCTAAACGATCGATCATGGGGATGTGAAAGAAGAGGGGCCAACACAAAGATCAATCAGAAGCTACAAGCTCTCAAGAACTGGACGGAATCCTCTTGACTTCATTTTCTCGTGCATATGTTCACGCCGACCTTAGAATTCAGACTGCTGAGCATCAAGAACTCTTAGAAAAGTCTTTGACATCATCAGAGCAATCACAAACTTATTGAACTTACCCCCAGCAGTCATGGGAAAAGTTATAAAGCAAATGACCAAGGTAGAGTAGGAGAAGCATCGCTTAATTCCTATGTTCTACACTGGGAAGCACACAGCAAGTTGGGAGGGTGTTGCAGCATTGGCCAAGAAAGCAAAAGGACGAAGTGAGTTTAAACGAAAATGGTATTCTAGTCGAGGGTTAGCTGCATGATATGGTAGCCACCTAATTTTAGACTATTGCTGAGCAAAGAAAGGCACTTTGGACTTTAATGCATGATCCAACATATGTGGCTCATATATCTCTCCAAGTGCTTGCACTTGTCCGTGGTGTCAACATTTCTAAATGGGCTAAACTTGATCCCTTGTGTGATAAGCTTCTTTCATAGGAAGAACTACACATTGCAGGTCAATTAGGACAACGAGACATGATGATTGATGCCACTAGATATATCTTCTGTCTCACCCATGACCCACAACTTCTTTATGACCATGCTTCATTAGAGTACAATCCTAGTTTCTACGAATAGCTTATTCCAAGGCTAAGTGATACAACACTAAATCTTACCTCTGCTTCCAGTACTACAATGACCGAATCTTCCTCAAAGGATGTGAAGTAGACTAACGTACATAAGCCTTCTACTAACCCGAACACTGTGGCTAGAAGAGGTATGCTTGCAACTCTAGATCCTAGCTAGGCACAATGCCACCGATGTCCCTCCTAACTCACCCCACCAGTTAATCTCAATTGAGCCGATTGACCCCGGGATGCTCCAAAGGATGTTACTAAGATACATCTCCAAATCAACCCTACTAAACTTGACCCTCCTTCTGCCGCCATCAAGCCTTTGCTAGTATAGCGACCATCGAGTACCATGGCTACTCATTCGGCAAAGAGATTCAATTCCTTTGAAACAGAATGCCTACTCCAATTTGAGGCCATATACACTAGTTATGCCGAGTTGTTTGCAATGATTGATGTAGGCCTCGCTAATGATGAGGCAGTTTAGGTTGCTTCTAAATGGCATCCCACTTGGGTGGACAATGAACATCTTTTCGATAAAAACCTCTTGATTCAGAAGGAATATGTTAGACTCTCCCTTAGGATCACTTGCTATCATGCTGATTTGTTCCTTCTTATGCTTATGTGACCAAAATCCAAGGCCAATCAGTACTTGACGAGCCTGAGCGAAATTGTCATTCCTCGAGTCTGTTGTTGCAAAAGTGGTTTTCTCATTGACTTGAGATTTCTTGCGATGATAGTTGTCTTATGACCACGGATAAGCAATGCCATACAGTCAATACACTTCAAGCTAACCCAACTTACTATGAGACCGCTTCACTGCACTCTATCATCCCAGCTCGAAATCTCGCCTTGCCATGAAAGTTGATATATCACCCATTGCTCGACAAGATTATGATCAAAGAGGAACTACGCATTGCCAGTCGCTTTGTAGGACCCTCTTTGATCGGCAGTTCAATAACTTATATTTGTGGACTAGATACCAAACCACCAAACTTGGATGCTTTTGCCAAATTGGAGTACACTTCGAATTTCTATGACTAGTGGATCCCAAAAACGGTAAAATACTAACCCTTTTTCCTTTTTAGTCTTAGTTTCTTTATACATATTTTTCTTTAGCTCGATTTGCTGCACTAATAAGAGCAAAAGTCCCTCTGACTTAAGAAAATAACACTGCATCTTATGTGAGGGCAAAACATTAACACAACAGGTACAAGCTCAAACCCTTTCGCTCCTCGTGTGATGGCGAAATTTAAGGAAGAAGAAAGCTGTTCATAATTCTTTCTATCTTTTTCCCTTGAATCAATTGCATGGTACTCTCAAAGTTTCACAAGTGAATGCAGGAAAACAATAAGTGACAAAGCAACGCAACGAACCTCAAGGCTCGAAGACAATATCATCGACGATAGAAGCTTTCCATGAACATCCTATGCTTGCATGCAACAAGATTAAAGAATTGAAGCTGACACTAGCATCAGAACCTTCTTGAAGATCTCAAGCTTGAGAGGCATCACATCAAGGCATCGAAGGCCAATCAAGACTGTTAACAAGTTTATCTTGGAGCCTCACTAAAGGAACACGAGACTTAAAGAACCAGCAACAATGAGGTTCCACTTTCTTCAATGACACCATACATTTACAACAACATCTAATGGTCATCTACTTCCTTAGGAGCACTTGCGAATCGCTTCATCGATGAGCATACCAATCTTCATCGGCAAGTTCAAGTTTTTCTTCAACAATAGCTTCATCAGGGAATGTGCTTCAACGCCCATGCTCAATGTTCAAATTTTCATTGTACACACCTCAATGCACCAATCATCTTATGCGCCAAGTTTTATTATTTGCAGCTAGCCTTCTGATCTCGTACTTCCATTTCTCCTTGTAAGGTAGCATGCTTATTGTATATCATTGTTGTTATCGACTTGCCAAAAAAAAAAAGAGAAAAGAAAGAAAAAAAAACAAAAAAGAATAAGAAATATGCACACACATACACTCCACCACACCTAGGGGTCCTCAAGTTGGATGCGTCCAATGACCCTAGTTGGCTAGCTCCATCTCTAATCCCCTAGCCCTTTTCCCATTTTCCCACACCCTTACTTAGGGCACATCAACGTCAAGACATACCTAAGGAGTCTCGGCTCGCCTTGGTGGACTTGTCTCCCTGACTCACTTGCACATTTCATCCCTTCCTTTGATTCACCCAGCTTCATCAATCCTTACGTATCAAAAAGGTGAAAAGGTTCTTCAACATAAAGCCAACAATTGCATTAGTTACCATGTGTGGTTGATCCCACAGAGACCCATGTTCTTCAAGAGCTTATTGGATTGAACACCTACTCCTGTCCATCCCACATCAATGTCTCGCTAGCATCTTCATCATTCAATAACTACCTTTTCCCTCGACACGCACGATTCTTCCCATCCTCATTAGGTCAAGATCCCTTGATTCATCAAGTACAAGTCATCACTCACTGCAACATCCGTGAAGTAGTCTTCTAACTATGTATTAGACTATGTATGCATGCGCACTCACTATAGTATTTGCACAATAATCTATTCATAGTTTTGGGTCCTCGAGTGTGGGACAATACTTCAAGCTTGCTTGGAGTTCGACCCACTTCCCAAATCGAGAACATCATATATCATGTACGCGAGCAACAGACTAGCACTTTCCCCTAGGAAGTGTTTGCACGTGAGGTTTACTTTGAAGGTACAACGGTTCATGGAGGATCATAAGCCATCACTTCTACATCACCATTGAATCTCCCATCTTCCATTCTAGCTGTCTCCATTAGAAGAACCATTAGTCAAGTGTATCTTTAGCACAATCAAATCCTACAGGATTTCTCACCAGTAGCAACATCATCCTCTTCAAGCAGCAACAAATTCTTCATCAACAGCATTCATTTCTCCTTATCAAGATTATTTATTCAATTGATTGTTCCTAGCATTCCACATCTTCGGTGCAAGCTATAGTTTGCTGCCTGTGATGTGAGTGCCATGGGATTGGCACTTGTCTAGGGAAAATAATGTTAATAGTATTTTGAGAAGACTGCAAAAGTAGAAGTGTCGACTACTATTTTTTGGTGGATATTATTTTTATGGAGCTTTCGCGCCTTATTTTTGGACGCTTGGATTATATTTGTACGTCATGGACATCTATCAAACTATCATGCAGATGTATTAGTTTGTGAGAGCCAGCAGGCTCATTCTCGTGCAGATTGTATCTGCCACTCACAATTGTGTTTGTCGCACCTGCAACTATTGCGTCGAATACACACATGTATTTTTAATTAGAATATCTTAGGCTTGGTCTAATTATGCTAAGGTTGAAGTATGCAATGATGATTGACTAGCCTGGAGCCCACAAAGTGGGTAGGATGCAAACCCCAAATGCAAAAGGGGCACAAACCCTAAACACAAAAGAGGTGAAAACCCTGAACAAAAAAGGGGCGAAACCCTAAACCTAACCCTAATTCTTAGTCTACATAAGGATGGGAGGTCTCAGTTGTATGGACCCTTCTGGCACATCCATGCTGCAGAAGCTTTATCAGTGCCGCTACTCAAGCTTTCCGGTCTATCTTCTTGCTTCCATTGTGTTGAGAGTGACTGAAAGGGAGAGGTGTGCTGAGCAAGGGACTGAGAGAAGGTGAAGCTCTTCACCATCCTCTTGCTTTGCTTGCCTTCTCTACTGGCTCTTCCACTCATTGTTGCGCTTGGTTGTGGATGCGACGGCATTGGATCGTGTTGATCGTGGTTGTGGAACCATCTTTGATCCTTTGAGTCATCAAACGCAAGAAAGTAAGCTAGGTGGGCTCACTGCAACTTGAGCTAGTCTTGTGTTTTTGCTTTCTTGGGTTGGAGAGGAGGATGCTTGGTTAGTTAAAGCGGAGTGTTGAGAGACAAGGTGAGATATTATTGCCAAAGTGAGTTGTAGCTCTTCTGAAACAATAGAAGTCCGTCCAAAGCCCTGATTGTTGGCGCGTTAAGCTCAACAGTCGCGTTCTTATTTTCTAAATGTGCTTACTCTATTGCCATTTCTTCTAGGATTCCGACTATGGCTTTAGGCTTTAGCGTTTCCAAAGATTATGGACAAGTTGGACAAGATTGTGGGAGCATGAGATTGCTTGTGCTTTCAAAGCTTTTATATTTATCCTAACATCATCTCACTACTTTACCTTGATCCTTGTTGAAGCTGATAGGTATGGTCACAATTGATGGTTGTGACTACTCGGTTTCCACACTCGATCATACATCAAGTTTTATTTGTAACAATTGGAAGGATTTGTTGCTTGAAATCCTTAGAACCCTTAGAAGCATTTACTAGCTTAGCACCTTAGGGAAAAGCGAGAGTGGACACATCTATGGATTGGTTATGTGGTGGGGCTATTGACTTCTTGCCCAGCCTTGTGGATTCCTTTTCTATGGTTTCAATAGTTGCTTGCTACCGTTGTTGTTTCTTTAGTTTTGTTTCTTTCTGTTGGATAAGGAAGGCATGAACTTAGGAGATTTGGTGCCTTCACTTGGTTTGGCAGCTGTATTACTGGACTACTAATGAGGGATCACTTTTCCTTTCATCTCCTCATCATGAGGCTTCTCTAGGTCATACTAAGTGATATTACAAGGTTGCTGCGGTGACTCAACAGCCTCTTGCTTTGAAGAGTTGAGCCTTTTAGCCATCTCCTCTTCATCAAACATATTAATTATGGGTGCTAAAATTTGTTCTTACTCGATTGTTGATCTTGGGGCTTTATCCCATTCAATTATGGGAGGCTTGTGAGATAAAGCCCTCAAGTGTTGATAAGCAACAATCCCACATTGTTGCCGGTTCTTCAAAACAACCAACGTCTCCTCGAAACCAAGAACCTTTGTCACCCAAACCAAAACAGAAAATCTGGTAGTATAGAAGCCTAGTGTAGCTGCTCAATCTAAGGAAAAGGATCCACAAGGGACAGGTACAAAAGCATCAAAAGAGCAATGACCTCCCTCTACAAGTGTTATCAGAAACAAATTTGGAACCACCAAGTCCATGAATACTTCCACTTAGTCCGAGGACCCAAGTGCACAATCATCTTTGACTATCGTGATTGACCACTCCACCGAATTAGAAGTTGCTACTTTGAATTCTGAGATGGAACCCATACAGCCATAGCCCTTGACTGGGGCTCTGACCAAGACTGCCACTTCAGCTCTACTAAAGAACAAGCCTCTAGTACTTTAGCCTCACACAAGGATATAGAATCTAGTGCAAAGAGCACTACGAATCCATTGATCCACAAGTCGTGTTCTTCTCAATCAAAAGCTCCAATACACTTGAAACCAGCTAAACGATCGATCATGGGGATGTGAAAGAAGAGGGGCCAACACAAAGATCAATCAGAAGCTACAAGCTCTCAAGAACTGGACGGAATCCTCTTGACTTCATTTTCTCGTGCATATGTTCACGCCGACCTTAGAATTCAGACTGCTGAGCATCAAGAACTCTTAGAAAAGTCTTTGACATCATCAGAGCAATCACAAACTTATTGAACTTACCCCCAGCAGTCATGGGAAAAGTTATAAAGCAAATGACCAAGGTAGAGTAGGAGAAGCATCGCTTAATTCCTATGTTCTACACTGGGAAGCACACAGCAAGTTGGGAGGGTGTTGCAGCATTGGCCAAGAAAGCAAAAGGACGAAGTGAGTTTAAACGAAAATGGTATTCTAGTCGAGGGTTAGCTGCATGATATGGTAGCCACCTAATTTTAGACTATTGCTGAGCAAAGAAAGGCACTTTGGACTTTAATGCATGATCCAACATATGTGGCTCATATATCTCTCCAAGTGCTTGCACTTGTCCGTGGTGTCAACATTTCTAAATGGGCTAAACTTGATCCCTTGTGTGATAAGCTTCTTTCATAGGAAGAACTACACATTGCAGGTCAATTAGGACAACGAGACATGATGATTGATGCCACTAGATATATCTTCTGTCTCACCCATGACCCACAACTTCTTTATGACCATGCTTCATTAGAGTACAATCCTAGTTTCTACGAATAGCTTATTCCAAGGCTAAGTGATACAACACTAAATCTTACCTCTGCTTCCAGTACTACAATGACCGAATCTTCCTCAAAGGATGTGAAGTAGACTAACGTACATAAGCCTTCTACTAACCCGAACACTGTGGCTAGAAGAGGTATGCTTGCAACTCTAGATCCTAGCTAGGCACAATGCCACCGATGTCCCTCCTAACTCACCCCACCAGTTAATCTCAATTGAGCCGATTGACCCCGGGATGCTCCAAAGGATGTTACTAAGATACATCTCCAAATCAACCCTACTAAACTTGACCCTCCTTCTGCCGCCATCAAGCCTTTGCTAGTATAGCGACCATCGAGTACCATGGCTACTCATTCGGCAAAGAGATTCAATTCCTTTGAAACAGAATGCCTACTCCAATTTGAGGCCATATACACTAGTTATGCCGAGTTGTTTGCAATGATTGATGTAGGCCTCGCTAATGATGAGGCAGTTTAGGTTGCTTCTAAATGGCATCCCACTTGGGTGGACAATGAACATCTTTTCGATAAAAACCTCTTGATTCAGAAGGAATATGTTAGACTCTCCCTTAGGATCACTTGCTATCATGCTGATTTGTTCCTTCTTATGCTTATGTGACCAAAATCCAAGGCCAATCAGTACTTGACGAGCCTGAGCGAAATTGTCATTCCTCGAGTCTGTTGTTGCAAAAGTGGTTTTCTCATTGACTTGAGATTTCTTGCGATGATAGTTGTCTTATGACCACGGATAAGCAATGCCATACAGTCAATACACTTCAAGCTAACCCAACTTACTATGAGACCGCTTCACTGCACTCTATCATCCCAGCTCGAAATCTCGCCTTGCCATGAAAGTTGATATATCACCCATTGCTCGACAAGATTATGATCAAAGAGGAACTACGCATTGCCAGTCGCTTTGTAGGACCCTCTTTGATCGGCAGTTCAATAACTTATATTTGTGGACTAGATACCAAACCACCAAACTTGGATGCTTTTGCCAAATTGGAGTACACTTCGAATTTCTATGACTAGTGGATCCCAAAAACGGTAAAATACTAACCCTTTTTCCTTTTTAGTCTTAGTTTCTTTATACATATTTTTCTTTAGCTCGATTTGCTGCACTAATAAGAGCAAAAGTCCCTCTGACTTAAGAAAATAACACTGCATCTTATGTGAGGGCAAAACATTAACACAACAGGTACAAGCTCAAACCCTTTCGCTCCTCGTGTGATGGCGAAATTTAAGGAAGAAGAAAGCTGTTCATAATTCTTTCTATCTTTTTCCCTTGAATCAATTGCATGGTACTCTCAAAGTTTCACAAGTGAATGCAGGAAAACAATAAGTGACAAAGCAACGCAACGAACCTCAAGGCTCGAAGACAATATCATCGACGATAGAAGCTTTCCATGAACATCCTATGCTTGCATGCAACAAGATTAAAGAATTGAAGCTGACACTAGCATCAGAACCTTCTTGAAGATCTCAAGCTTGAGAGGCATCACATCAAGGCATCGAAGGCCAATCAAGACTGTTAACAAGTTTATCTTGGAGCCTCACTAAAGGAACACGAGACTTAAAGAACCAGCAACAATGAGGTTCCACTTTCTTCAATGACACCATACATTTACAACAACATCTAATGGTCATCTACTTCCTTAGGAGCACTTGCGAATCGCTTCATCGATGAGCATACCAATCTTCATCGGCAAGTTCAAGTTTTTCTTCAACAATAGCTTCATCAGGGAATGTGCTTCAACGCCCATGCTCAATGTTCAAATTTTCATTGTACACACCTCAATGCACCAATCATCTTATGCGCCAAGTTTTATTATTTGCAGCTAGCCTTCTGATCTCGTACTTCCATTTCTCCTTGTAAGGTAGCATGCTTATTGTATATCATTGTTGTTATCGACTTGCCAAAAAAAAAAAGAGAAAAGAAAGAAAAAAAAACAAAAAAGAATAAGAAATATGCACACACATACACTCCACCACACCTAGGGGTCCTCAAGTTGGATGCGTCCAATGACCCTAGTTGGCTAGCTCCATCTCTAATCCCCTAGCCCTTTTCCCATTTTCCCACACCCTTACTTAGGGCACATCAACGTCAAGACATACCTAAGGAGTCTCGGCTCGCCTTGGTGGACTTGTCTCCCTGACTCACTTGCACATTTCATCCCTTCCTTTGATTCACCCAGCTTCATCAATCCTTACGTATCAAAAAGGTGAAAAGGTTCTTCAACATAAAGCCAACAATTGCATTAGTTACCATGTGTGGTTGATCCCACAGAGACCCATGTTCTTCAAGAGCTTATTGGATTGAACACCTACTCCTGTCCATCCCACATCAATGTCTCGCTAGCATCTTCATCATTCAATAACTACCTTTTCCCTCGACACGCACGATTCTTCCCATCCTCATTAGGTCAAGATCCCTTGATTCATCAAGTACAAGTCATCACTCACTGCAACATCCGTGAAGTAGTCTTCTAACTATGTATTAGACTATGTATGCATGCGCACTCACTATAGTATTTGCACAATAATCTATTCATAGTTTTGGGTCCTCGAGTGTGGGACAATACTTCAAGCTTGCTTGGAGTTCGACCCACTTCCCAAATCGAGAACATCATATATCATGTACGCGAGCAACAGACTAGCACTTTCCCCTAGGAAGTGTTTGCACGTGAGGTTTACTTTGAAGGTACAACGGTTCATGGAGGATCATAAGCCATCACTTCTACATCACCATTGAATCTCCCATCTTCCATTCTAGCTGTCTCCATTAGAAGAACCATTAGTCAAGTGTATCTTTAGCACAATCAAATCCTACAGGATTTCTCACCAGTAGCAACATCATCCTCTTCAAGCAGCAACAAATTCTTCATCAACAGCATTCATTTCTCCTTATCAAGATTATTTATTCAATTGATTGTTCCTAGCATTCCACATCTTCGGTGCAAGCTATAGTTTGCTGCCTGTGATGTGAGTGCCATGGGATTGGCACTTGTCTAGGGAAAATAATGTTAATAGTATTTTGAGAAGACTGCAAAAGTAGAAGTGTCGACTACTATTTTTTGGTGGATATTATTTTTATGGAGCTTTCGCGCCTTATTTTTGGACGCTTGGATTATATTTGTACGTCATGGACATCTATCAAACTATCATGCAGATGTATTAGTTTGTGAGAGCCAGCAGGCTCATTCTCGTGCAGATTGTATCTGCCACTCACAATTGTGTTTGTCGCACCTGCAACTATTGCGTCGAATACACACATGTATTTTTAATTAGAATATCTTAGGCTTGGTCTAATTATGCTAAGGTTGAAGTATGCAATGATGATTGACTAGCCTGGAGCCCACAAAGTGGGTAGGATGCAAACCCCAAATGCAAAAGGGGCACAAACCCTAAATACAAAAGAGGTGAAAACCCTGAACAAAAAAGGGGCGAAACCCTAAACCTAACCCTAATTCTTAGTCTACATAAGGATGGGAGGTCTCAGTTGTATGGACCCTTCTGGCACATCCATGCTGCAGAAGCTTTATCAGTGCCGCTACTCAAGCTTTCCGGTCTATCTTCTTGCTTCCATTGTGTTGAGAGTGACTGAAAGGGAGAGGTGTGCTGAGCAAGGGACTGAGAGAAGGTGAAGCTCTTCACCATCCTCTTGCTTTGCTTGCCTTCTCTACTGGCTCTTCCACTCATTGTTGCGCTTGGTTGTGGATGCGACGGCATTGGATCGTGTTGATCGTGGTTGTGGAACCATCTTTGATCCTTTGAGTCATCAAACGCAAGAAAGTAAGCTAGGTGGGCTCACTGCAACTTGAGCTAGTCTTGTGTTTTTGCTTTCTTGGGTTGGAGAGGAGGATGCTTGGTTAGTTAAAGCGGAGTGTTGAGAGACAAGGTGAGATATTATTGCCAAAGTGAGTTGTAGCTCTTCTGAAACAATAGAAGTCCGTCCAAAGCCCTGATTGTTGGCGCGTTAAGCTCAACAGTCGCGTTCTTATTTTCTAAATGTGCTTACTCTATTGCCATTTCTTCTAGGATTCCGACTATGGCTTTAGGCTTTAGCGTTTCCAAAGATTATGGACAAGTTGGACAAGATTGTGGGAGCATGAGATTGCTTGTGCTTTCAAAGCTTTTATATTTATCCTAACATCATCTCACTACTTTACCTTGATCCTTGTTGAAGCTGATAGGTATGGTCACAATTGATGGTTGTGACTACTCGGTTTCCACACTCGATCATACATCAAGTTTTATTTGTAACAATTGGAAGGATTTGTTGCTTGAAATCCTTAGAACCCTTAGAAGCATTTACTAGCTTAGCACCTTAGGGAAAAGCGAGAGTGGACACATCTATGGATTGGTTATGTGGTGGGGCTATTGACTTCTTGCCCAGCCTTGTGGATTCCTTTTCTATGGTTTCAATAGTTGCTTGCTACCGTTGTTGTTTCTTTAGTTTTGTTTCTTTCTGTTGGATAAGGAAGGCATGAACTTAGGAGATTTGGTGCCTTCACTTGGTTTGGCAGCTGTATTACTGGACTACTAATGAGGGATCACTTTTCCTTTCATCTCCTCATCATGAGGCTTCTCTAGGTCATACTAAGTGATATTACAAGGTTGCTGCGGTGACTCAACAGCCTCTTGCTTTGAAGAGTTGAGCCTTTTAGCCATCTCCTCTTCATCAAACATATTAATTATGGGTGCTAAAATTTGTTCTTACTCGATTGTTGATCTTGGGGCTTTATCCCATTCAATTATGGGAGGCTTGTGAGATAAAGCCCTCAAGTGTTGATAAGCAACAATCCCACATTGTTGCCGGTTCTTCAAAACAACCAACGTCTCCTCGAAACCAAGAACCTTTGTCACCCAAACCAAAACAGAAAATCTGGTAGTATAGAAGCCTAGTGTAGCTGCTCAATCTAAGGAAAAGGATCCACAAGGGACAGGTACAAAAGCATCAAAAGAGCAATGACCTCCCTCTACAAGTGTTATCAGAAACAAATTTGGAACCACCAAGTCCATGAATACTTCCACTTAGTCCGAGGACCCAAGTGCACAATCATCTTTGACTATCGTGATTGACCACTCCACCGAATTAGAAGTTGCTACTTTGAATTCTGAGATGGAACCCATACAGCCATAGCCCTTGACTGGGGCTCTGACCAAGACTGCCACTTCAGCTCTACTAAAGAACAAGCCTCTAGTACTTTAGCCTCACACAAGGATATAGAATCTAGTGCAAAGAGCACTACGAATCCATTGATCCACAAGTCGTGTTCTTCTCAATCAAAAGCTCCAATACACTTGAAACCAGCTAAACGATCGATCATGGGGATGTGAAAGAAGAGGGGCCAACACAAAGATCAATCAGAAGCTACAAGCTCTCAAGAACTGGACGGAATCCTCTTGACTTCATTTTCTCGTGCATATGTTCACGCCGACCTTAGAATTCAGACTGCTGAGCATCAAGAACTCTTAGAAAAGTCTTTGACATCATCAGAGCAATCACAAACTTATTGAACTTACCCCCAGCAGTCATGGGAAAAGTTATAAAGCAAATGACCAAGGTAGAGTAGGAGAAGCATCGCTTAATTCCTATGTTCTACACTGGGAAGCACACAGCAAGTTGGGAGGGTGTTGCAGCATTGGCCAAGAAAGCAAAAGGACGAAGTGAGTTTAAACGAAAATGGTATTCTAGTCGAGGGTTAGCTGCATGATATGGTAGCCACCTAATTTTAGACTATTGCTGAGCAAAGAAAGGCACTTTGGACTTTAATGCATGATCCAACATATGTGGCTCATATATCTCTCCAAGTGCTTGCACTTGTCCGTGGTGTCAACATTTCTAAATGGGCTAAACTTGATCCCTTGTGTGATAAGCTTCTTTCATAGGAAGAACTACACATTGCAGGTCAATTAGGACAACGAGACATGATGATTGATGCCACTAGATATATCTTCTGTCTCACCCATGACCCACAACTTCTTTATGACCATGCTTCATTAGAGTACAATCCTAGTTTCTACGAATAGCTTATTCCAAGGCTAAGTGATACAACACTAAATCTTACCTCTGCTTCCAGTACTACAATGACCGAATCTTCCTCAAAGGATGTGAAGTAGACTAACGTACATAAGCCTTCTACTAACCCGAACACTGTGGCTAGAAGAGGTATGCTTGCAACTCTAGATCCTAGCTAGGCACAATGCCACCGATGTCCCTCCTAACTCACCCCACCAGTTAATCTCAATTGAGCCGATTGACCCCGGGATGCTCCAAAGGATGTTACTAAGATACATCTCCAAATCAACCCTACTAAACTTGACCCTCCTTCTGCCGCCATCAAGCCTTTGCTAGTATAGCGACCATCGAGTACCATGGCTACTCATTCGGCAAAGAGATTCAATTCCTTTGAAACAGAATGCCTACTCCAATTTGAGGCCATATACACTAGTTATGCCGAGTTGTTTGCAATGATTGATGTAGGCCTCGCTAATGATGAGGCAGTTTAGGTTGCTTCTAAATGGCATCCCACTTGGGTGGACAATGAACATCTTTTCGATAAAAACCTCTTGATTCAGAAGGAATATGTTAGACTCTCCCTTAGGATCACTTGCTATCATGCTGATTTGTTCCTTCTTATGCTTATGTGACCAAAATCCAAGGCCAATCAGTACTTGACGAGCCTGAGCGAAATTGTCATTCCTCGAGTCTGTTGTTGCAAAAGTGGTTTTCTCATTGACTTGAGATTTCTTGCGATGATAGTTGTCTTATGACCACGGATAAGCAATGCCATACAGTCAATACACTTCAAGCTAACCCAACTTACTATGAGACCGCTTCACTGCACTCTATCATCCCAGCTCGAAATCTCGCCTTGCCATGAAAGTTGATATATCACCCATTGCTCGACAAGATTATGATCAAAGAGGAACTACGCATTGCCAGTCGCTTTGTAGGACCCTCTTTGATCGGCAGTTCAATAACTTATATTTGTGGACTAGATACCAAACCACCAAACTTGGATGCTTTTGCCAAATTGGAGTACACTTCGAATTTCTATGACTAGTGGATCCCAAAAACGGTAAAATACTAACCCTTTTTCCTTTTTAGTCTTAGTTTCTTTATACATATTTTTCTTTAGCTCGATTTGCTGCACTAATAAGAGCAAAAGTCCCTCTGACTTAAGAAAATAACACTGCATCTTATGTGAGGGCAAAACATTAACACAACAGGTACAAGCTCAAACCCTTTCGCTCCTCGTGTGATGGCGAAATTTAAGGAAGAAGAAAGCTGTTCATAATTCTTTCTATCTTTTTCCCTTGAATCAATTGCATGGTACTCTCAAAGTTTCACAAGTGAATGCAGGAAAACAATAAGTGACAAAGCAACGCAACGAACCTCAAGGCTCGAAGACAATATCATCGACGATAGAAGCTTTCCATGAACATCCTATGCTTGCATGCAACAAGATTAAAGAATTGAAGCTGACACTAGCATCAGAACCTTCTTGAAGATCTCAAGCTTGAGAGGCATCACATCAAGGCATCGAAGGCCAATCAAGACTGTTAACAAGTTTATCTTGGAGCCTCACTAAAGGAACACGAGACTTAAAGAACCAGCAACAATGAGGTTCCACTTTCTTCAATGACACCATACATTTACAACAACATCTAATGGTCATCTACTTCCTTAGGAGCACTTGCGAATCGCTTCATCGATGAGCATACCAATCTTCATCGGCAAGTTCAAGTTTTTCTTCAACAATAGCTTCATCAGGGAATGTGCTTCAACGCCCATGCTCAATGTTCAAATTTTCATTGTACACACCTCAATGCACCAATCATCTTATGCGCCAAGTTTTATTATTTGCAGCTAGCCTTCTGATCTCGTACTTCCATTTCTCCTTGTAAGGTAGCATGCTTATTGTATATCATTGTTGTTATCGACTTGCCAAAAAAAAAAAGAGAAAAGAAAGAAAAAAAAACAAAAAAGAATAAGAAATATGCACACACATACACTCCACCACACCTAGGGGTCCTCAAGTTGGATGCGTCCAATGACCCTAGTTGGCTAGCTCCATCTCTAATCCCCTAGCCCTTTTCCCATTTTCCCACACCCTTACTTAGGGCACATCAACGTCAAGACATACCTAAGGAGTCTCGGCTCGCCTTGGTGGACTTGTCTCCCTGACTCACTTGCACATTTCATCCCTTCCTTTGATTCACCCAGCTTCATCAATCCTTACGTATCAAAAAGGTGAAAAGGTTCTTCAACATAAAGCCAACAATTGCATTAGTTACCATGTGTGGTTGATCCCACAGAGACCCATGTTCTTCAAGAGCTTATTGGATTGAACACCTACTCCTGTCCATCCCACATCAATGTCTCGCTAGCATCTTCATCATTCAATAACTACCTTTTCCCTCGACACGCACGATTCTTCCCATCCTCATTAGGTCAAGATCCCTTGATTCATCAAGTACAAGTCATCACTCACTGCAACATCCGTGAAGTAGTCTTCTAACTATGTATTAGACTATGTATGCATGCGCACTCACTATAGTATTTGCACAATAATCTATTCATAGTTTTGGGTCCTCGAGTGTGGGACAATACTTCAAGCTTGCTTGGAGTTCGACCCACTTCCCAAATCGAGAACATCATATATCATGTACGCGAGCAACAGACTAGCACTTTCCCCTAGGAAGTGTTTGCACGTGAGGTTTACTTTGAAGGTACAACGGTTCATGGAGGATCATAAGCCATCACTTCTACATCACCATTGAATCTCCCATCTTCCATTCTAGCTGTCTCCATTAGAAGAACCATTAGTCAAGTGTATCTTTAGCACAATCAAATCCTACAGGATTTCTCACCAGTAGCAACATCATCCTCTTCAAGCAGCAACAAATTCTTCATCAACAGCATTCATTTCTCCTTATCAAGATTATTTATTCAATTGATTGTTCCTAGCATTCCACATCTTCGGTGCAAGCTATAGTTTGCTGCCTGTGATGTGAGTGCCATGGGATTGGCACTTGTCTAGGGAAAATAATGTTAATAGTATTTTGAGAAGACTGCAAAAGTAGAAGTGTCGACTACTATTTTTTGGTGGATATTATTTTTATGGAGCTTTCGCGCCTTATTTTTGGACGCTTGGATTATATTTGTACGTCATGGACATCTATCAAACTATCATGCAGATGTATTAGTTTGTGAGAGCCAGCAGGCTCATTCTCGTGCAGATTGTATCTGCCACTCACAATTGTGTTTGTCGCACCTGCAACTATTGCGTCGAATACACACATGTATTTTTAATTAGAATATCTTAGGCTTGGTCTAATTATGCTAAGGTTGAAGTATGCAATGATGATTGACTAGCCTGGAGCCCACAAAGTGGGTAGGATGCAAACCCCAAATGCAAAAGGGGCACAAACCCTAAATACAAAAGAGGTGAAAACCCTGAACAAAAAAGGGGCGAAACCCTAAACCTAACCCTAATTCTTAGTCTACATAAGGATGGGAGGTCTCAGTTGTATGGACCCTTCTGGCACATCCATGCTGCAGAAGCTTTATCAGTGCCGCTACTCAAGCTTTCCGGTCTATCTTCTTGCTTCCATTGTGTTGAGAGTGACTGAAAGGGAGAGGTGTGCTGAGCAAGGGACTGAGAGAAGGTGAAGCTCTTCACCATCCTCTTGCTTTGCTTGCCTTCTCTACTGGCTCTTCCACTCATTGTTGCGCTTGGTTGTGGATGCGACGGCATTGGATCGTGTTGATCGTGGTTGTGGAACCATCTTTGATCCTTTGAGTCATCAAACGCAAGAAAGTAAGCTAGGTGGGCTCACTGCAACTTGAGCTAGTCTTGTGTTTTTGCTTTCTTGGGTTGGAGAGGAGGATGCTTGGTTAGTTAAAGCGGAGTGTTGAGAGACAAGGTGAGATATTATTGCCAAAGTGAGTTGTAGCTCTTCTGAAACAATAGAAGTCCGTCCAAAGCCCTGATTGTTGGCGCGTTAAGCTCAACAGTCGCGTTCTTATTTTCTAAATGTGCTTACTCTATTGCCATTTCTTCTAGGATTCCGACTATGGCTTTAGGCTTTAGCGTTTCCAAAGATTATGGACAAGTTGGACAAGATTGTGGGAGCATGAGATTGCTTGTGCTTTCAAAGCTTTTATATTTATCCTAACATCATCTCACTACTTTACCTTGATCCTTGTTGAAGCTGATAGGTATGGTCACAATTGATGGTTGTGACTACTCGGTTTCCACACTCGATCATACATCAAGTTTTATTTGTAACAATTGGAAGGATTTGTTGCTTGAAATCCTTAGAACCCTTAGAAGCATTTACTAGCTTAGCACCTTAGGGAAAAGCGAGAGTGGACACATCTATGGATTGGTTATGTGGTGGGGCTATTGACTTCTTGCCCAGCCTTGTGGATTCCTTTTCTATGGTTTCAATAGTTGCTTGCTACCGTTGTTGTTTCTTTAGTTTTGTTTCTTTCTGTTGGATAAGGAAGGCATGAACTTAGGAGATTTGGTGCCTTCACTTGGTTTGGCAGCTGTATTACTGGACTACTAATGAGGGATCACTTTTCCTTTCATCTCCTCATCATGAGGCTTCTCTAGGTCATACTAAGTGATATTACAAGGTTGCTGCGGTGACTCAACAGCCTCTTGCTTTGAAGAGTTGAGCCTTTTAGCCATCTCCTCTTCATCAAACATATTAATTATGGGTGCTAAAATTTGTTCTTACTCGATTGTTGATCTTGGGGCTTTATCCCATTCAATTATGGGAGGCTTGTGAGATAAAGCCCTCAAGTGTTGATAAGCAACAATCCCACATTGTTGCCGGTTCTTCAAAACAACCAACGTCTCCTCGAAACCAAGAACCTTTGTCACCCAAACCAAAACAGAAAATCTGGTAGTATAGAAGCCTAGTGTAGCTGCTCAATCTAAGGAAAAGGATCCACAAGGGACAGGTACAAAAGCATCAAAAGAGCAATGACCTCCCTCTACAAGTGTTATCAGAAACAAATTTGGAACCACCAAGTCCATGAATACTTCCACTTAGTCCGAGGACCCAAGTGCACAATCATCTTTGACTATCGTGATTGACCACTCCACCGAATTAGAAGTTGCTACTTTGAATTCTGAGATGGAACCCATACAGCCATAGCCCTTGACTGGGGCTCTGACCAAGACTGCCACTTCAGCTCTACTAAAGAACAAGCCTCTAGTACTTTAGCCTCACACAAGGATATAGAATCTAGTGCAAAGAGCACTACGAATCCATTGATCCACAAGTCGTGTTCTTCTCAATCAAAAGCTCCAATACACTTGAAACCAGCTAAACGATCGATCATGGGGATGTGAAAGAAGAGGGGCCAACACAAAGATCAATCAGAAGCTACAAGCTCTCAAGAACTGGACGGAATCCTCTTGACTTCATTTTCTCGTGCATATGTTCACGCCGACCTTAGAATTCAGACTGCTGAGCATCAAGAACTCTTAGAAAAGTCTTTGACATCATCAGAGCAATCACAAACTTATTGAACTTACCCCCAGCAGTCATGGGAAAAGTTATAAAGCAAATGACCAAGGTAGAGTAGGAGAAGCATCGCTTAATTCCTATGTTCTACACTGGGAAGCACACAGCAAGTTGGGAGGGTGTTGCAGCATTGGCCAAGAAAGCAAAAGGACGAAGTGAGTTTAAACGAAAATGGTATTCTAGTCGAGGGTTAGCTGCATGATATGGTAGCCACCTAATTTTAGACTATTGCTGAGCAAAGAAAGGCACTTTGGACTTTAATGCATGATCCAACATATGTGGCTCATATATCTCTCCAAGTGCTTGCACTTGTCCGTGGTGTCAACATTTCTAAATGGGCTAAACTTGATCCCTTGTGTGATAAGCTTCTTTCATAGGAAGAACTACACATTGCAGGTCAATTAGGACAACGAGACATGATGATTGATGCCACTAGATATATCTTCTGTCTCACCCATGACCCACAACTTCTTTATGACCATGCTTCATTAGAGTACAATCCTAGTTTCTACGAATAGCTTATTCCAAGGCTAAGTGATACAACACTAAATCTTACCTCTGCTTCCAGTACTACAATGACCGAATCTTCCTCAAAGGATGTGAAGTAGACTAACGTACATAAGCCTTCTACTAACCCGAACACTGTGGCTAGAAGAGGTATGCTTGCAACTCTAGATCCTAGCTAGGCACAATGCCACCGATGTCCCTCCTAACTCACCCCACCAGTTAATCTCAATTGAGCCGATTGACCCCGGGATGCTCCAAAGGATGTTACTAAGATACATCTCCAAATCAACCCTACTAAACTTGACCCTCCTTCTGCCGCCATCAAGCCTTTGCTAGTATAGCGACCATCGAGTACCATGGCTACTCATTCGGCAAAGAGATTCAATTCCTTTGAAACAGAATGCCTACTCCAATTTGAGGCCATATACACTAGTTATGCCGAGTTGTTTGCAATGATTGATGTAGGCCTCGCTAATGATGAGGCAGTTTAGGTTGCTTCTAAATGGCATCCCACTTGGGTGGACAATGAACATCTTTTCGATAAAAACCTCTTGATTCAGAAGGAATATGTTAGACTCTCCCTTAGGATCACTTGCTATCATGCTGATTTGTTCCTTCTTATGCTTATGTGACCAAAATCCAAGGCCAATCAGTACTTGACGAGCCTGAGCGAAATTGTCATTCCTCGAGTCTGTTGTTGCAAAAGTGGTTTTCTCATTGACTTGAGATTTCTTGCGATGATAGTTGTCTTATGACCACGGATAAGCAATGCCATACAGTCAATACACTTCAAGCTAACCCAACTTACTATGAGACCGCTTCACTGCACTCTATCATCCCAGCTCGAAATCTCGCCTTGCCATGAAAGTTGATATATCACCCATTGCTCGACAAGATTATGATCAAAGAGGAACTACGCATTGCCAGTCGCTTTGTAGGACCCTCTTTGATCGGCAGTTCAATAACTTATATTTGTGGACTAGATACCAAACCACCAAACTTGGATGCTTTTGCCAAATTGGAGTACACTTCGAATTTCTATGACTAGTGGATCCCAAAAACGGTAAAATACTAACCCTTTTTCCTTTTTAGTCTTAGTTTCTTTATACATATTTTTCTTTAGCTCGATTTGCTGCACTAATAAGAGCAAAAGTCCCTCTGACTTAAGAAAATAACACTGCATCTTATGTGAGGGCAAAACATTAACACAACAGGTACAAGCTCAAACCCTTTCGCTCCTCGTGTGATGGCGAAATTTAAGGAAGAAGAAAGCTGTTCATAATTCTTTCTATCTTTTTCCCTTGAATCAATTGCATGGTACTCTCAAAGTTTCACAAGTGAATGCAGGAAAACAATAAGTGACAAAGCAACGCAACGAACCTCAAGGCTCGAAGACAATATCATCGACGATAGAAGCTTTCCATGAACATCCTATGCTTGCATGCAACAAGATTAAAGAATTGAAGCTGACACTAGCATCAGAACCTTCTTGAAGATCTCAAGCTTGAGAGGCATCACATCAAGGCATCGAAGGCCAATCAAGACTGTTAACAAGTTTATCTTGGAGCCTCACTAAAGGAACACGAGACTTAAAGAACCAGCAACAATGAGGTTCCACTTTCTTCAATGACACCATACATTTACAACAACATCTAATGGTCATCTACTTCCTTAGGAGCACTTGCGAATCGCTTCATCGATGAGCATACCAATCTTCATCGGCAAGTTCAAGTTTTTCTTCAACAATAGCTTCATCAGGGAATGTGCTTCAACGCCCATGCTCAATGTTCAAATTTTCATTGTACACACCTCAATGCACCAATCATCTTATGCGCCAAGTTTTATTATTTGCAGCTAGCCTTCTGATCTCGTACTTCCATTTCTCCTTGTAAGGTAGCATGCTTATTGTATATCATTGTTGTTATCGACTTGCCAAAAAAAAAAAGAGAAAAGAAAGAAAAAAAAACAAAAAAGAATAAGAAATATGCACACACATACACTCCACCACACCTAGGGGTCCTCAAGTTGGATGCGTCCAATGACCCTAGTTGGCTAGCTCCATCTCTAATCCCCTAGCCCTTTTCCCATTTTCCCACACCCTTACTTAGGGCACATCAACGTCAAGACATACCTAAGGAGTCTCGGCTCGCCTTGGTGGACTTGTCTCCCTGACTCACTTGCACATTTCATCCCTTCCTTTGATTCACCCAGCTTCATCAATCCTTACGTATCAAAAAGGTGAAAAGGTTCTTCAACATAAAGCCAACAATTGCATTAGTTACCATGTGTGGTTGATCCCACAGAGACCCATGTTCTTCAAGAGCTTATTGGATTGAACACCTACTCCTGTCCATCCCACATCAATGTCTCGCTAGCATCTTCATCATTCAATAACTACCTTTTCCCTCGACACGCACGATTCTTCCCATCCTCATTAGGTCAAGATCCCTTGATTCATCAAGTACAAGTCATCACTCACTGCAACATCCGTGAAGTAGTCTTCTAACTATGTATTAGACTATGTATGCATGCGCACTCACTATAGTATTTGCACAATAATCTATTCATAGTTTTGGGTCCTCGAGTGTGGGACAATACTTCAAGCTTGCTTGGAGTTCGACCCACTTCCCAAATCGAGAACATCATATATCATGTACGCGAGCAACAGACTAGCACTTTCCCCTAGGAAGTGTTTGCACGTGAGGTTTACTTTGAAGGTACAACGGTTCATGGAGGATCATAAGCCATCACTTCTACATCACCATTGAATCTCCCATCTTCCATTCTAGCTGTCTCCATTAGAAGAACCATTAGTCAAGTGTATCTTTAGCACAATCAAATCCTACAGGATTTCTCACCAGTAGCAACATCATCCTCTTCAAGCAGCAACAAATTCTTCATCAACAGCATTCATTTCTCCTTATCAAGATTATTTATTCAATTGATTGTTCCTAGCATTCCACATCTTCGGTGCAAGCTATAGTTTGCTGCCTGTGATGTGAGTGCCATGGGATTGGCACTTGTCTAGGGAAAATAATGTTAATAGTATTTTGAGAAGACTGCAAAAGTAGAAGTGTCGACTACTATTTTTTGGTGGATATTATTTTTATGGAGCTTTCGCGCCTTATTTTTGGACGCTTGGATTATATTTGTACGTCATGGACATCTATCAAACTATCATGCAGATGTATTAGTTTGTGAGAGCCAGCAGGCTCATTCTCGTGCAGATTGTATCTGCCACTCACAATTGTGTTTGTCGCACCTGCAACTATTGCGTCGAATACACACATGTATTTTTAATTAGAATATCTTAGGCTTGGTCTAATTATGCTAAGGTTGAAGTATGCAATGATGATTGACTAGCCTGGAGCCCACAAAGTGGGTAGGATGCAAACCCCAAATGCAAAAGGGGCACAAACCCTAAACACAAAAGAGGTGAAAACCCTGAACAAAAAAGGGGCGAAACCCTAAACCTAACCCTAATTCTTAGTCTACATAAGGATGGGAGGTCTCAGTTGTATGGACCCTTCTGGCACATCCATGCTGCAGAAGCTTTATCAGTGCCGCTACTCAAGCTTTCCGGTCTATCTTCTTGCTTCCATTGTGTTGAGAGTGACTGAAAGGGAGAGGTGTGCTGAGCAAGGGACTGAGAGAAGGTGAAGCTCTTCACCATCCTCTTGCTTTGCTTGCCTTCTCTACTGGCTCTTCCACTCATTGTTGCGCTTGGTTGTGGATGCGACGGCATTGGATCGTGTTGATCGTGGTTGTGGAACCATCTTTGATCCTTTGAGTCATCAAACGCAAGAAAGTAAGCTAGGTGGGCTCACTGCAACTTGAGCTAGTCTTGTGTTTTTGCTTTCTTGGGTTGGAGAGGAGGATGCTTGGTTAGTTAAAGCGGAGTGTTGAGAGACAAGGTGAGATATTATTGCCAAAGTGAGTTGTAGCTCTTCTGAAACAATAGAAGTCCGTCCAAAGCCCTGATTGTTGGCGCGTTAAGCTCAACAGTCGCGTTCTTATTTTCTAAATGTGCTTACTCTATTGCCATTTCTTCTAGGATTCCGACTATGGCTTTAGGCTTTAGCGTTTCCAAAGATTATGGACAAGTTGGACAAGATTGTGGGAGCATGAGATTGCTTGTGCTTTCAAAGCTTTTATATTTATCCTAACATCATCTCACTACTTTACCTTGATCCTTGTTGAAGCTGATAGGTATGGTCACAATTGATGGTTGTGACTACTCGGTTTCCACACTCGATCATACATCAAGTTTTATTTGTAACAATTGGAAGGATTTGTTGCTTGAAATCCTTAGAACCCTTAGAAGCATTTACTAGCTTAGCACCTTAGGGAAAAGCGAGAGTGGACACATCTATGGATTGGTTATGTGGTGGGGCTATTGACTTCTTGCCCAGCCTTGTGGATTCCTTTTCTATGGTTTCAATAGTTGCTTGCTACCGTTGTTGTTTCTTTAGTTTTGTTTCTTTCTGTTGGATAAGGAAGGCATGAACTTAGGAGATTTGGTGCCTTCACTTGGTTTGGCAGCTGTATTACTGGACTACTAATGAGGGATCACTTTTCCTTTCATCTCCTCATCATGAGGCTTCTCTAGGTCATACTAAGTGATATTACAAGGTTGCTGCGGTGACTCAACAGCCTCTTGCTTTGAAGAGTTGAGCCTTTTAGCCATCTCCTCTTCATCAAACATATTAATTATGGGTGCTAAAATTTGTTCTTACTCGATTGTTGATCTTGGGGCTTTATCCCATTCAATTATGGGAGGCTTGTGAGATAAAGCCCTCAAGTGTTGATAAGCAACAATCCCACATTGTTGCCGGTTCTTCAAAACAACCAACGTCTCCTCGAAACCAAGAACCTTTGTCACCCAAACCAAAACAGAAAATCTGGTAGTATAGAAGCCTAGTGTAGCTGCTCAATCTAAGGAAAAGGATCCACAAGGGACAGGTACAAAAGCATCAAAAGAGCAATGACCTCCCTCTACAAGTGTTATCAGAAACAAATTTGGAACCACCAAGTCCATGAATACTTCCACTTAGTCCGAGGACCCAAGTGCACAATCATCTTTGACTATCGTGATTGACCACTCCACCGAATTAGAAGTTGCTACTTTGAATTCTGAGATGGAACCCATACAGCCATAGCCCTTGACTGGGGCTCTGACCAAGACTGCCACTTCAGCTCTACTAAAGAACAAGCCTCTAGTACTTTAGCCTCACACAAGGATATAGAATCTAGTGCAAAGAGCACTACGAATCCATTGATCCACAAGTCGTGTTCTTCTCAATCAAAAGCTCCAATACACTTGAAACCAGCTAAACGATCGATCATGGGGATGTGAAAGAAGAGGGGCCAACACAAAGATCAATCAGAAGCTACAAGCTCTCAAGAACTGGACGGAATCCTCTTGACTTCATTTTCTCGTGCATATGTTCACGCCGACCTTAGAATTCAGACTGCTGAGCATCAAGAACTCTTAGAAAAGTCTTTGACATCATCAGAGCAATCACAAACTTATTGAACTTACCCCCAGCAGTCATGGGAAAAGTTATAAAGCAAATGACCAAGGTAGAGTAGGAGAAGCATCGCTTAATTCCTATGTTCTACACTGGGAAGCACACAGCAAGTTGGGAGGGTGTTGCAGCATTGGCCAAGAAAGCAAAAGGACGAAGTGAGTTTAAACGAAAATGGTATTCTAGTCGAGGGTTAGCTGCATGATATGGTAGCCACCTAATTTTAGACTATTGCTGAGCAAAGAAAGGCACTTTGGACTTTAATGCATGATCCAACATATGTGGCTCATATATCTCTCCAAGTGCTTGCACTTGTCCGTGGTGTCAACATTTCTAAATGGGCTAAACTTGATCCCTTGTGTGATAAGCTTCTTTCATAGGAAGAACTACACATTGCAGGTCAATTAGGACAACGAGACATGATGATTGATGCCACTAGATATATCTTCTGTCTCACCCATGACCCACAACTTCTTTATGACCATGCTTCATTAGAGTACAATCCTAGTTTCTACGAATAGCTTATTCCAAGGCTAAGTGATACAACACTAAATCTTACCTCTGCTTCCAGTACTACAATGACCGAATCTTCCTCAAAGGATGTGAAGTAGACTAACGTACATAAGCCTTCTACTAACCCGAACACTGTGGCTAGAAGAGGTATGCTTGCAACTCTAGATCCTAGCTAGGCACAATGCCACCGATGTCCCTCCTAACTCACCCCACCAGTTAATCTCAATTGAGCCGATTGACCCCGGGATGCTCCAAAGGATGTTACTAAGATACATCTCCAAATCAACCCTACTAAACTTGACCCTCCTTCTGCCGCCATCAAGCCTTTGCTAGTATAGCGACCATCGAGTACCATGGCTACTCATTCGGCAAAGAGATTCAATTCCTTTGAAACAGAATGCCTACTCCAATTTGAGGCCATATACACTAGTTATGCCGAGTTGTTTGCAATGATTGATGTAGGCCTCGCTAATGATGAGGCAGTTTAGGTTGCTTCTAAATGGCATCCCACTTGGGTGGACAATGAACATCTTTTCGATAAAAACCTCTTGATTCAGAAGGAATATGTTAGACTCTCCCTTAGGATCACTTGCTATCATGCTGATTTGTTCCTTCTTATGCTTATGTGACCAAAATCCAAGGCCAATCAGTACTTGACGAGCCTGAGCGAAATTGTCATTCCTCGAGTCTGTTGTTGCAAAAGTGGTTTTCTCATTGACTTGAGATTTCTTGCGATGATAGTTGTCTTATGACCACGGATAAGCAATGCCATACAGTCAATACACTTCAAGCTAACCCAACTTACTATGAGACCGCTTCACTGCACTCTATCATCCCAGCTCGAAATCTCGCCTTGCCATGAAAGTTGATATATCACCCATTGCTCGACAAGATTATGATCAAAGAGGAACTACGCATTGCCAGTCGCTTTGTAGGACCCTCTTTGATCGGCAGTTCAATAACTTATATTTGTGGACTAGATACCAAACCACCAAACTTGGATGCTTTTGCCAAATTGGAGTACACTTCGAATTTCTATGACTAGTGGATCCCAAAAACGGTAAAATACTAACCCTTTTTCCTTTTTAGTCTTAGTTTCTTTATACATATTTTTCTTTAGCTCGATTTGCTGCACTAATAAGAGCAAAAGTCCCTCTGACTTAAGAAAATAACACTGCATCTTATGTGAGGGCAAAACATTAACACAACAGGTACAAGCTCAAACCCTTTCGCTCCTCGTGTGATGGCGAAATTTAAGGAAGAAGAAAGCTGTTCATAATTCTTTCTATCTTTTTCCCTTGAATCAATTGCATGGTACTCTCAAAGTTTCACAAGTGAATGCAGGAAAACAATAAGTGACAAAGCAACGCAACGAACCTCAAGGCTCGAAGACAATATCATCGACGATAGAAGCTTTCCATGAACATCCTATGCTTGCATGCAACAAGATTAAAGAATTGAAGCTGACACTAGCATCAGAACCTTCTTGAAGATCTCAAGCTTGAGAGGCATCACATCAAGGCATCGAAGGCCAATCAAGACTGTTAACAAGTTTATCTTGGAGCCTCACTAAAGGAACACGAGACTTAAAGAACCAGCAACAATGAGGTTCCACTTTCTTCAATGACACCATACATTTACAACAACATCTAATGGTCATCTACTTCCTTAGGAGCACTTGCGAATCGCTTCATCGATGAGCATACCAATCTTCATCGGCAAGTTCAAGTTTTTCTTCAACAATAGCTTCATCAGGGAATGTGCTTCAACGCCCATGCTCAATGTTCAAATTTTCATTGTACACACCTCAATGCACCAATCATCTTATGCGCCAAGTTTTATTATTTGCAGCTAGCCTTCTGATCTCGTACTTCCATTTCTCCTTGTAAGGTAGCATGCTTATTGTATATCATTGTTGTTATCGACTTGCCAAAAAAAAAAAGAGAAAAGAAAGAAAAAAAAACAAAAAAGAATAAGAAATATGCACACACATACACTCCACCACACCTAGGGGTCCTCAAGTTGGATGCGTCCAATGACCCTAGTTGGCTAGCTCCATCTCTAATCCCCTAGCCCTTTTCCCATTTTCCCACACCCTTACTTAGGGCACATCAACGTCAAGACATACCTAAGGAGTCTCGGCTCGCCTTGGTGGACTTGTCTCCCTGACTCACTTGCACATTTCATCCCTTCCTTTGATTCACCCAGCTTCATCAATCCTTACGTATCAAAAAGGTGAAAAGGTTCTTCAACATAAAGCCAACAATTGCATTAGTTACCATGTGTGGTTGATCCCACAGAGACCCATGTTCTTCAAGAGCTTATTGGATTGAACACCTACTCCTGTCCATCCCACATCAATGTCTCGCTAGCATCTTCATCATTCAATAACTACCTTTTCCCTCGACACGCACGATTCTTCCCATCCTCATTAGGTCAAGATCCCTTGATTCATCAAGTACAAGTCATCACTCACTGCAACATCCGTGAAGTAGTCTTCTAACTATGTATTAGACTATGTATGCATGCGCACTCACTATAGTATTTGCACAATAATCTATTCATAGTTTTGGGTCCTCGAGTGTGGGACAATACTTCAAGCTTGCTTGGAGTTCGACCCACTTCCCAAATCGAGAACATCATATATCATGTACGCGAGCAACAGACTAGCACTTTCCCCTAGGAAGTGTTTGCACGTGAGGTTTACTTTGAAGGTACAACGGTTCATGGAGGATCATAAGCCATCACTTCTACATCACCATTGAATCTCCCATCTTCCATTCTAGCTGTCTCCATTAGAAGAACCATTAGTCAAGTGTATCTTTAGCACAATCAAATCCTACAGGATTTCTCACCAGTAGCAACATCATCCTCTTCAAGCAGCAACAAATTCTTCATCAACAGCATTCATTTCTCCTTATCAAGATTATTTATTCAATTGATTGTTCCTAGCATTCCACATCTTCGGTGCAAGCTATAGTTTGCTGCCTGTGATGTGAGTGCCATGGGATTGGCACTTGTCTAGGGAAAATAATGTTAATAGTATTTTGAGAAGACTGCAAAAGTAGAAGTGTCGACTACTATTTTTTGGTGGATATTATTTTTATGGAGCTTTCGCGCCTTATTTTTGGACGCTTGGATTATATTTGTACGTCATGGACATCTATCAAACTATCATGCAGATGTATTAGTTTGTGAGAGCCAGCAGGCTCATTCTCGTGCAGATTGTATCTGCCACTCACAATTGTGTTTGTCGCACCTGCAACTATTGCGTCGAATACACACATGTATTTTTAATTAGAATATCTTAGGCTTGGTCTAATTATGCTAAGGTTGAAGTATGCAATGATGATTGACTAGCCTGGAGCCCACAAAGTGGGTAGGATGCAAACCCCAAATGCAAAAGGGGCACAAACCCTAAACACAAAAGAGGTGAAAACCCTGAACAAAAAAGGGGCGAAACCCTAAACCTAACCCTAATTCTTAGTCTACATAAGGATGGGAGGTCTCAGTTGTATGGACCCTTCTGGCACATCCATGCTGCAGAAGCTTTATCAGTGCCGCTACTCAAGCTTTCCGGTCTATCTTCTTGCTTCCATTGTGTTGAGAGTGACTGAAAGGGAGAGGTGTGCTGAGCAAGGGACTGAGAGAAGGTGAAGCTCTTCACCATCCTCTTGCTTTGCTTGCCTTCTCTACTGGCTCTTCCACTCATTGTTGCGCTTGGTTGTGGATGCGACGGCATTGGATCGTGTTGATCGTGGTTGTGGAACCATCTTTGATCCTTTGAGTCATCAAACGCAAGAAAGTAAGCTAGGTGGGCTCACTGCAACTTGAGCTAGTCTTGTGTTTTTGCTTTCTTGGGTTGGAGAGGAGGATGCTTGGTTAGTTAAAGCGGAGTGTTGAGAGACAAGGTGAGATATTATTGCCAAAGTGAGTTGTAGCTCTTCTGAAACAATAGAAGTCCGTCCAAAGCCCTGATTGTTGGCGCGTTAAGCTCAACAGTCGCGTTCTTATTTTCTAAATGTGCTTACTCTATTGCCATTTCTTCTAGGATTCCGACTATGGCTTTAGGCTTTAGCGTTTCCAAAGATTATGGACAAGTTGGACAAGATTGTGGGAGCATGAGATTGCTTGTGCTTTCAAAGCTTTTATATTTATCCTAACATCATCTCACTACTTTACCTTGATCCTTGTTGAAGCTGATAGGTATGGTCACAATTGATGGTTGTGACTACTCGGTTTCCACACTCGATCATACATCAAGTTTTATTTGTAACAATTGGAAGGATTTGTTGCTTGAAATCCTTAGAACCCTTAGAAGCATTTACTAGCTTAGCACCTTAGGGAAAAGCGAGAGTGGACACATCTATGGATTGGTTATGTGGTGGGGCTATTGACTTCTTGCCCAGCCTTGTGGATTCCTTTTCTATGGTTTCAATAGTTGCTTGCTACCGTTGTTGTTTCTTTAGTTTTGTTTCTTTCTGTTGGATAAGGAAGGCATGAACTTAGGAGATTTGGTGCCTTCACTTGGTTTGGCAGCTGTATTACTGGACTACTAATGAGGGATCACTTTTCCTTTCATCTCCTCATCATGAGGCTTCTCTAGGTCATACTAAGTGATATTACAAGGTTGCTGCGGTGACTCAACAGCCTCTTGCTTTGAAGAGTTGAGCCTTTTAGCCATCTCCTCTTCATCAAACATATTAATTATGGGTGCTAAAATTTGTTCTTACTCGATTGTTGATCTTGGGGCTTTATCCCATTCAATTATGGGAGGCTTGTGAGATAAAGCCCTCAAGTGTTGATAAGCAACAATCCCACATTGTTGCCGGTTCTTCAAAACAACCAACGTCTCCTCGAAACCAAGAACCTTTGTCACCCAAACCAAAACAGAAAATCTGGTAGTATAGAAGCCTAGTGTAGCTGCTCAATCTAAGGAAAAGGATCCACAAGGGACAGGTACAAAAGCATCAAAAGAGCAATGACCTCCCTCTACAAGTGTTATCAGAAACAAATTTGGAACCACCAAGTCCATGAATACTTCCACTTAGTCCGAGGACCCAAGTGCACAATCATCTTTGACTATCGTGATTGACCACTCCACCGAATTAGAAGTTGCTACTTTGAATTCTGAGATGGAACCCATACAGCCATAGCCCTTGACTGGGGCTCTGACCAAGACTGCCACTTCAGCTCTACTAAAGAACAAGCCTCTAGTACTTTAGCCTCACACAAGGATATAGAATCTAGTGCAAAGAGCACTACGAATCCATTGATCCACAAGTCGTGTTCTTCTCAATCAAAAGCTCCAATACACTTGAAACCAGCTAAACGATCGATCATGGGGATGTGAAAGAAGAGGGGCCAACACAAAGATCAATCAGAAGCTACAAGCTCTCAAGAACTGGACGGAATCCTCTTGACTTCATTTTCTCGTGCATATGTTCACGCCGACCTTAGAATTCAGACTGCTGAGCATCAAGAACTCTTAGAAAAGTCTTTGACATCATCAGAGCAATCACAAACTTATTGAACTTACCCCCAGCAGTCATGGGAAAAGTTATAAAGCAAATGACCAAGGTAGAGTAGGAGAAGCATCGCTTAATTCCTATGTTCTACACTGGGAAGCACACAGCAAGTTGGGAGGGTGTTGCAGCATTGGCCAAGAAAGCAAAAGGACGAAGTGAGTTTAAACGAAAATGGTATTCTAGTCGAGGGTTAGCTGCATGATATGGTAGCCACCTAATTTTAGACTATTGCTGAGCAAAGAAAGGCACTTTGGACTTTAATGCATGATCCAACATATGTGGCTCATATATCTCTCCAAGTGCTTGCACTTGTCCGTGGTGTCAACATTTCTAAATGGGCTAAACTTGATCCCTTGTGTGATAAGCTTCTTTCATAGGAAGAACTACACATTGCAGGTCAATTAGGACAACGAGACATGATGATTGATGCCACTAGATATATCTTCTGTCTCACCCATGACCCACAACTTCTTTATGACCATGCTTCATTAGAGTACAATCCTAGTTTCTACGAATAGCTTATTCCAAGGCTAAGTGATACAACACTAAATCTTACCTCTGCTTCCAGTACTACAATGACCGAATCTTCCTCAAAGGATGTGAAGTAGACTAACGTACATAAGCCTTCTACTAACCCGAACACTGTGGCTAGAAGAGGTATGCTTGCAACTCTAGATCCTAGCTAGGCACAATGCCACCGATGTCCCTCCTAACTCACCCCACCAGTTAATCTCAATTGAGCCGATTGACCCCGGGATGCTCCAAAGGATGTTACTAAGATACATCTCCAAATCAACCCTACTAAACTTGACCCTCCTTCTGCCGCCATCAAGCCTTTGCTAGTATAGCGACCATCGAGTACCATGGCTACTCATTCGGCAAAGAGATTCAATTCCTTTGAAACAGAATGCCTACTCCAATTTGAGGCCATATACACTAGTTATGCCGAGTTGTTTGCAATGATTGATGTAGGCCTCGCTAATGATGAGGCAGTTTAGGTTGCTTCTAAATGGCATCCCACTTGGGTGGACAATGAACATCTTTTCGATAAAAACCTCTTGATTCAGAAGGAATATGTTAGACTCTCCCTTAGGATCACTTGCTATCATGCTGATTTGTTCCTTCTTATGCTTATGTGACCAAAATCCAAGGCCAATCAGTACTTGACGAGCCTGAGCGAAATTGTCATTCCTCGAGTCTGTTGTTGCAAAAGTGGTTTTCTCATTGACTTGAGATTTCTTGCGATGATAGTTGTCTTATGACCACGGATAAGCAATGCCATACAGTCAATACACTTCAAGCTAACCCAACTTACTATGAGACCGCTTCACTGCACTCTATCATCCCAGCTCGAAATCTCGCCTTGCCATGAAAGTTGATATATCACCCATTGCTCGACAAGATTATGATCAAAGAGGAACTACGCATTGCCAGTCGCTTTGTAGGACCCTCTTTGATCGGCAGTTCAATAACTTATATTTGTGGACTAGATACCAAACCACCAAACTTGGATGCTTTTGCCAAATTGGAGTACACTTCGAATTTCTATGACTAGTGGATCCCAAAAACGGTAAAATACTAACCCTTTTTCCTTTTTAGTCTTAGTTTCTTTATACATATTTTTCTTTAGCTCGATTTGCTGCACTAATAAGAGCAAAAGTCCCTCTGACTTAAGAAAATAACACTGCATCTTATGTGAGGGCAAAACATTAACACAACAGGTACAAGCTCAAACCCTTTCGCTCCTCGTGTGATGGCGAAATTTAAGGAAGAAGAAAGCTGTTCATAATTCTTTCTATCTTTTTCCCTTGAATCAATTGCATGGTACTCTCAAAGTTTCACAAGTGAATGCAGGAAAACAATAAGTGACAAAGCAACGCAACGAACCTCAAGGCTCGAAGACAATATCATCGACGATAGAAGCTTTCCATGAACATCCTATGCTTGCATGCAACAAGATTAAAGAATTGAAGCTGACACTAGCATCAGAACCTTCTTGAAGATCTCAAGCTTGAGAGGCATCACATCAAGGCATCGAAGGCCAATCAAGACTGTTAACAAGTTTATCTTGGAGCCTCACTAAAGGAACACGAGACTTAAAGAACCAGCAACAATGAGGTTCCACTTTCTTCAATGACACCATACATTTACAACAACATCTAATGGTCATCTACTTCCTTAGGAGCACTTGCGAATCGCTTCATCGATGAGCATACCAATCTTCATCGGCAAGTTCAAGTTTTTCTTCAACAATAGCTTCATCAGGGAATGTGCTTCAACGCCCATGCTCAATGTTCAAATTTTCATTGTACACACCTCAATGCACCAATCATCTTATGCGCCAAGTTTTATTATTTGCAGCTAGCCTTCTGATCTCGTACTTCCATTTCTCCTTGTAAGGTAGCATGCTTATTGTATATCATTGTTGTTATCGACTTGCCAAAAAAAAAAAGAGAAAAGAAAGAAAAAAAAACAAAAAAGAATAAGAAATATGCACACACATACACTCCACCACACCTAGGGGTCCTCAAGTTGGATGCGTCCAATGACCCTAGTTGGCTAGCTCCATCTCTAATCCCCTAGCCCTTTTCCCATTTTCCCACACCCTTACTTAGGGCACATCAACGTCAAGACATACCTAAGGAGTCTCGGCTCGCCTTGGTGGACTTGTCTCCCTGACTCACTTGCACATTTCATCCCTTCCTTTGATTCACCCAGCTTCATCAATCCTTACGTATCAAAAAGGTGAAAAGGTTCTTCAACATAAAGCCAACAATTGCATTAGTTACCATGTGTGGTTGATCCCACAGAGACCCATGTTCTTCAAGAGCTTATTGGATTGAACACCTACTCCTGTCCATCCCACATCAATGTCTCGCTAGCATCTTCATCATTCAATAACTACCTTTTCCCTCGACACGCACGATTCTTCCCATCCTCATTAGGTCAAGATCCCTTGATTCATCAAGTACAAGTCATCACTCACTGCAACATCCGTGAAGTAGTCTTCTAACTATGTATTAGACTATGTATGCATGCGCACTCACTATAGTATTTGCACAATAATCTATTCATAGTTTTGGGTCCTCGAGTGTGGGACAATACTTCAAGCTTGCTTGGAGTTCGACCCACTTCCCAAATCGAGAACATCATATATCATGTACGCGAGCAACAGACTAGCACTTTCCCCTAGGAAGTGTTTGCACGTGAGGTTTACTTTGAAGGTACAACGGTTCATGGAGGATCATAAGCCATCACTTCTACATCACCATTGAATCTCCCATCTTCCATTCTAGCTGTCTCCATTAGAAGAACCATTAGTCAAGTGTATCTTTAGCACAATCAAATCCTACAGGATTTCTCACCAGTAGCAACATCATCCTCTTCAAGCAGCAACAAATTCTTCATCAACAGCATTCATTTCTCCTTATCAAGATTATTTATTCAATTGATTGTTCCTAGCATTCCACATCTTCGGTGCAAGCTATAGTTTGCTGCCTGTGATGTGAGTGCCATGGGATTGGCACTTGTCTAGGGAAAATAATGTTAATAGTATTTTGAGAAGACTGCAAAAGTAGAAGTGTCGACTACTATTTTTTGGTGGATATTATTTTTATGGAGCTTTCGCGCCTTATTTTTGGACGCTTGGATTATATTTGTACGTCATGGACATCTATCAAACTATCATGCAGATGTATTAGTTTGTGAGAGCCAGCAGGCTCATTCTCGTGCAGATTGTATCTGCCACTCACAATTGTGTTTGTCGCACCTGCAACTATTGCGTCGAATACACACATGTATTTTTAATTAGAATATCTTAGGCTTGGTCTAATTATGCTAAGGTTGAAGTATGCAATGATGATTGACTAGCCTGGAGCCCACAAAGTGGGTAGGATGCAAACCCCAAATGCAAAAGGGGCACAAACCCTAAACACAAAAGAGGTGAAAACCCTGAACAAAAAAGGGGCGAAACCCTAAACCTAACCCTAATTCTTAGTCTACATAAGGATGGGAGGTCTCAGTTGTATGGACCCTTCTGGCACATCCATGCTGCAGAAGCTTTATCAGTGCCGCTACTCAAGCTTTCCGGTCTATCTTCTTGCTTCCATTGTGTTGAGAGTGACTGAAAGGGAGAGGTGTGCTGAGCAAGGGACTGAGAGAAGGTGAAGCTCTTCACCATCCTCTTGCTTTGCTTGCCTTCTCTACTGGCTCTTCCACTCATTGTTGCGCTTGGTTGTGGATGCGACGGCATTGGATCGTGTTGATCGTGGTTGTGGAACCATCTTTGATCCTTTGAGTCATCAAACGCAAGAAAGTAAGCTAGGTGGGCTCACTGCAACTTGAGCTAGTCTTGTGTTTTTGCTTTCTTGGGTTGGAGAGGAGGATGCTTGGTTAGTTAAAGCGGAGTGTTGAGAGACAAGGTGAGATATTATTGCCAAAGTGAGTTGTAGCTCTTCTGAAACAATAGAAGTCCGTCCAAAGCCCTGATTGTTGGCGCGTTAAGCTCAACAGTCGCGTTCTTATTTTCTAAATGTGCTTACTCTATTGCCATTTCTTCTAGGATTCCGACTATGGCTTTAGGCTTTAGCGTTTCCAAAGATTATGGACAAGTTGGACAAGATTGTGGGAGCATGAGATTGCTTGTGCTTTCAAAGCTTTTATATTTATCCTAACATCATCTCACTACTTTACCTTGATCCTTGTTGAAGCTGATAGGTATGGTCACAATTGATGGTTGTGACTACTCGGTTTCCACACTCGATCATACATCAAGTTTTATTTGTAACAATTGGAAGGATTTGTTGCTTGAAATCCTTAGAACCCTTAGAAGCATTTACTAGCTTAGCACCTTAGGGAAAAGCGAGAGTGGACACATCTATGGATTGGTTATGTGGTGGGGCTATTGACTTCTTGCCCAGCCTTGTGGATTCCTTTTCTATGGTTTCAATAGTTGCTTGCTACCGTTGTTGTTTCTTTAGTTTTGTTTCTTTCTGTTGGATAAGGAAGGCATGAACTTAGGAGATTTGGTGCCTTCACTTGGTTTGGCAGCTGTATTACTGGACTACTAATGAGGGATCACTTTTCCTTTCATCTCCTCATCATGAGGCTTCTCTAGGTCATACTAAGTGATATTACAAGGTTGCTGCGGTGACTCAACAGCCTCTTGCTTTGAAGAGTTGAGCCTTTTAGCCATCTCCTCTTCATCAAACATATTAATTATGGGTGCTAAAATTTGTTCTTACTCGATTGTTGATCTTGGGGCTTTATCCCATTCAATTATGGGAGGCTTGTGAGATAAAGCCCTCAAGTGTTGATAAGCAACAATCCCACATTGTTGCCGGTTCTTCAAAACAACCAACGTCTCCTCGAAACCAAGAACCTTTGTCACCCAAACCAAAACAGAAAATCTGGTAGTATAGAAGCCTAGTGTAGCTGCTCAATCTAAGGAAAAGGATCCACAAGGGACAGGTACAAAAGCATCAAAAGAGCAATGACCTCCCTCTACAAGTGTTATCAGAAACAAATTTGGAACCACCAAGTCCATGAATACTTCCACTTAGTCCGAGGACCCAAGTGCACAATCATCTTTGACTATCGTGATTGACCACTCCACCGAATTAGAAGTTGCTACTTTGAATTCTGAGATGGAACCCATACAGCCATAGCCCTTGACTGGGGCTCTGACCAAGACTGCCACTTCAGCTCTACTAAAGAACAAGCCTCTAGTACTTTAGCCTCACACAAGGATATAGAATCTAGTGCAAAGAGCACTACGAATCCATTGATCCACAAGTCGTGTTCTTCTCAATCAAAAGCTCCAATACACTTGAAACCAGCTAAACGATCGATCATGGGGATGTGAAAGAAGAGGGGCCAACACAAAGATCAATCAGAAGCTACAAGCTCTCAAGAACTGGACGGAATCCTCTTGACTTCATTTTCTCGTGCATATGTTCACGCCGACCTTAGAATTCAGACTGCTGAGCATCAAGAACTCTTAGAAAAGTCTTTGACATCATCAGAGCAATCACAAACTTATTGAACTTACCCCCAGCAGTCATGGGAAAAGTTATAAAGCAAATGACCAAGGTAGAGTAGGAGAAGCATCGCTTAATTCCTATGTTCTACACTGGGAAGCACACAGCAAGTTGGGAGGGTGTTGCAGCATTGGCCAAGAAAGCAAAAGGACGAAGTGAGTTTAAACGAAAATGGTATTCTAGTCGAGGGTTAGCTGCATGATATGGTAGCCACCTAATTTTAGACTATTGCTGAGCAAAGAAAGGCACTTTGGACTTTAATGCATGATCCAACATATGTGGCTCATATATCTCTCCAAGTGCTTGCACTTGTCCGTGGTGTCAACATTTCTAAATGGGCTAAACTTGATCCCTTGTGTGATAAGCTTCTTTCATAGGAAGAACTACACATTGCAGGTCAATTAGGACAACGAGACATGATGATTGATGCCACTAGATATATCTTCTGTCTCACCCATGACCCACAACTTCTTTATGACCATGCTTCATTAGAGTACAATCCTAGTTTCTACGAATAGCTTATTCCAAGGCTAAGTGATACAACACTAAATCTTACCTCTGCTTCCAGTACTACAATGACCGAATCTTCCTCAAAGGATGTGAAGTAGACTAACGTACATAAGCCTTCTACTAACCCGAACACTGTGGCTAGAAGAGGTATGCTTGCAACTCTAGATCCTAGCTAGGCACAATGCCACCGATGTCCCTCCTAACTCACCCCACCAGTTAATCTCAATTGAGCCGATTGACCCCGGGATGCTCCAAAGGATGTTACTAAGATACATCTCCAAATCAACCCTACTAAACTTGACCCTCCTTCTGCCGCCATCAAGCCTTTGCTAGTATAGCGACCATCGAGTACCATGGCTACTCATTCGGCAAAGAGATTCAATTCCTTTGAAACAGAATGCCTACTCCAATTTGAGGCCATATACACTAGTTATGCCGAGTTGTTTGCAATGATTGATGTAGGCCTCGCTAATGATGAGGCAGTTTAGGTTGCTTCTAAATGGCATCCCACTTGGGTGGACAATGAACATCTTTTCGATAAAAACCTCTTGATTCAGAAGGAATATGTTAGACTCTCCCTTAGGATCACTTGCTATCATGCTGATTTGTTCCTTCTTATGCTTATGTGACCAAAATCCAAGGCCAATCAGTACTTGACGAGCCTGAGCGAAATTGTCATTCCTCGAGTCTGTTGTTGCAAAAGTGGTTTTCTCATTGACTTGAGATTTCTTGCGATGATAGTTGTCTTATGACCACGGATAAGCAATGCCATACAGTCAATACACTTCAAGCTAACCCAACTTACTATGAGACCGCTTCACTGCACTCTATCATCCCAGCTCGAAATCTCGCCTTGCCATGAAAGTTGATATATCACCCATTGCTCGACAAGATTATGATCAAAGAGGAACTACGCATTGCCAGTCGCTTTGTAGGACCCTCTTTGATCGGCAGTTCAATAACTTATATTTGTGGACTAGATACCAAACCACCAAACTTGGATGCTTTTGCCAAATTGGAGTACACTTCGAATTTCTATGACTAGTGGATCCCAAAAACGGTAAAATACTAACCCTTTTTCCTTTTTAGTCTTAGTTTCTTTATACATATTTTTCTTTAGCTCGATTTGCTGCACTAATAAGAGCAAAAGTCCCTCTGACTTAAGAAAATAACACTGCATCTTATGTGAGGGCAAAACATTAACACAACAGGTACAAGCTCAAACCCTTTCGCTCCTCGTGTGATGGCGAAATTTAAGGAAGAAGAAAGCTGTTCATAATTCTTTCTATCTTTTTCCCTTGAATCAATTGCATGGTACTCTCAAAGTTTCACAAGTGAATGCAGGAAAACAATAAGTGACAAAGCAACGCAACGAACCTCAAGGCTCGAAGACAATATCATCGACGATAGAAGCTTTCCATGAACATCCTATGCTTGCATGCAACAAGATTAAAGAATTGAAGCTGACACTAGCATCAGAACCTTCTTGAAGATCTCAAGCTTGAGAGGCATCACATCAAGGCATCGAAGGCCAATCAAGACTGTTAACAAGTTTATCTTGGAGCCTCACTAAAGGAACACGAGACTTAAAGAACCAGCAACAATGAGGTTCCACTTTCTTCAATGACACCATACATTTACAACAACATCTAATGGTCATCTACTTCCTTAGGAGCACTTGCGAATCGCTTCATCGATGAGCATACCAATCTTCATCGGCAAGTTCAAGTTTTTCTTCAACAATAGCTTCATCAGGGAATGTGCTTCAACGCCCATGCTCAATGTTCAAATTTTCATTGTACACACCTCAATGCACCAATCATCTTATGCGCCAAGTTTTATTATTTGCAGCTAGCCTTCTGATCTCGTACTTCCATTTCTCCTTGTAAGGTAGCATGCTTATTGTATATCATTGTTGTTATCGACTTGCCAAAAAAAAAAAGAGAAAAGAAAGAAAAAAAAACAAAAAAGAATAAGAAATATGCACACACATACACTCCACCACACCTAGGGGTCCTCAAGTTGGATGCGTCCAATGACCCTAGTTGGCTAGCTCCATCTCTAATCCCCTAGCCCTTTTCCCATTTTCCCACACCCTTACTTAGGGCACATCAACGTCAAGACATACCTAAGGAGTCTCGGCTCGCCTTGGTGGACTTGTCTCCCTGACTCACTTGCACATTTCATCCCTTCCTTTGATTCACCCAGCTTCATCAATCCTTACGTATCAAAAAGGTGAAAAGGTTCTTCAACATAAAGCCAACAATTGCATTAGTTACCATGTGTGGTTGATCCCACAGAGACCCATGTTCTTCAAGAGCTTATTGGATTGAACACCTACTCCTGTCCATCCCACATCAATGTCTCGCTAGCATCTTCATCATTCAATAACTACCTTTTCCCTCGACACGCACGATTCTTCCCATCCTCATTAGGTCAAGATCCCTTGATTCATCAAGTACAAGTCATCACTCACTGCAACATCCGTGAAGTAGTCTTCTAACTATGTATTAGACTATGTATGCATGCGCACTCACTATAGTATTTGCACAATAATCTATTCATAGTTTTGGGTCCTCGAGTGTGGGACAATACTTCAAGCTTGCTTGGAGTTCGACCCACTTCCCAAATCGAGAACATCATATATCATGTACGCGAGCAACAGACTAGCACTTTCCCCTAGGAAGTGTTTGCACGTGAGGTTTACTTTGAAGGTACAACGGTTCATGGAGGATCATAAGCCATCACTTCTACATCACCATTGAATCTCCCATCTTCCATTCTAGCTGTCTCCATTAGAAGAACCATTAGTCAAGTGTATCTTTAGCACAATCAAATCCTACAGGATTTCTCACCAGTAGCAACATCATCCTCTTCAAGCAGCAACAAATTCTTCATCAACAGCATTCATTTCTCCTTATCAAGATTATTTATTCAATTGATTGTTCCTAGCATTCCACATCTTCGGTGCAAGCTATAGTTTGCTGCCTGTGATGTGAGTGCCATGGGATTGGCACTTGTCTAGGGAAAATAATGTTAATAGTATTTTGAGAAGACTGCAAAAGTAGAAGTGTCGACTACTATTTTTTGGTGGATATTATTTTTATGGAGCTTTCGCGCCTTATTTTTGGACGCTTGGATTATATTTGTACGTCATGGACATCTATCAAACTATCATGCAGATGTATTAGTTTGTGAGAGCCAGCAGGCTCATTCTCGTGCAGATTGTATCTGCCACTCACAATTGTGTTTGTCGCACCTGCAACTATTGCGTCGAATACACACATGTATTTTTAATTAGAATATCTTAGGCTTGGTCTAATTATGCTAAGGTTGAAGTATGCAATGATGATTGACTAGCCTGGAGCCCACAAAGTGGGTAGGATGCAAACCCCAAATGCAAAAGGGGCACAAACCCTAAACACAAAAGAGGTGAAAACCCTGAACAAAAAAGGGGCGAAACCCTAAACCTAACCCTAATTCTTAGTCTACATAAGGATGGGAGGTCTCAGTTGTATGGACCCTTCTGGCACATCCATGCTGCAGAAGCTTTATCAGTGCCGCTACTCAAGCTTTCCGGTCTATCTTCTTGCTTCCATTGTGTTGAGAGTGACTGAAAGGGAGAGGTGTGCTGAGCAAGGGACTGAGAGAAGGTGAAGCTCTTCACCATCCTCTTGCTTTGCTTGCCTTCTCTACTGGCTCTTCCACTCATTGTTGCGCTTGGTTGTGGATGCGACGGCATTGGATCGTGTTGATCGTGGTTGTGGAACCATCTTTGATCCTTTGAGTCATCAAACGCAAGAAAGTAAGCTAGGTGGGCTCACTGCAACTTGAGCTAGTCTTGTGTTTTTGCTTTCTTGGGTTGGAGAGGAGGATGCTTGGTTAGTTAAAGCGGAGTGTTGAGAGACAAGGTGAGATATTATTGCCAAAGTGAGTTGTAGCTCTTCTGAAACAATAGAAGTCCGTCCAAAGCCCTGATTGTTGGCGCGTTAAGCTCAACAGTCGCGTTCTTATTTTCTAAATGTGCTTACTCTATTGCCATTTCTTCTAGGATTCCGACTATGGCTTTAGGCTTTAGCGTTTCCAAAGATTATGGACAAGTTGGACAAGATTGTGGGAGCATGAGATTGCTTGTGCTTTCAAAGCTTTTATATTTATCCTAACATCATCTCACTACTTTACCTTGATCCTTGTTGAAGCTGATAGGTATGGTCACAATTGATGGTTGTGACTACTCGGTTTCCACACTCGATCATACATCAAGTTTTATTTGTAACAATTGGAAGGATTTGTTGCTTGAAATCCTTAGAACCCTTAGAAGCATTTACTAGCTTAGCACCTTAGGGAAAAGCGAGAGTGGACACATCTATGGATTGGTTATGTGGTGGGGCTATTGACTTCTTGCCCAGCCTTGTGGATTCCTTTTCTATGGTTTCAATAGTTGCTTGCTACCGTTGTTGTTTCTTTAGTTTTGTTTCTTTCTGTTGGATAAGGAAGGCATGAACTTAGGAGATTTGGTGCCTTCACTTGGTTTGGCAGCTGTATTACTGGACTACTAATGAGGGATCACTTTTCCTTTCATCTCCTCATCATGAGGCTTCTCTAGGTCATACTAAGTGATATTACAAGGTTGCTGCGGTGACTCAACAGCCTCTTGCTTTGAAGAGTTGAGCCTTTTAGCCATCTCCTCTTCATCAAACATATTAATTATGGGTGCTAAAATTTGTTCTTACTCGATTGTTGATCTTGGGGCTTTATCCCATTCAATTATGGGAGGCTTGTGAGATAAAGCCCTCAAGTGTTGATAAGCAACAATCCCACATTGTTGCCGGTTCTTCAAAACAACCAACGTCTCCTCGAAACCAAGAACCTTTGTCACCCAAACCAAAACAGAAAATCTGGTAGTATAGAAGCCTAGTGTAGCTGCTCAATCTAAGGAAAAGGATCCACAAGGGACAGGTACAAAAGCATCAAAAGAGCAATGACCTCCCTCTACAAGTGTTATCAGAAACAAATTTGGAACCACCAAGTCCATGAATACTTCCACTTAGTCCGAGGACCCAAGTGCACAATCATCTTTGACTATCGTGATTGACCACTCCACCGAATTAGAAGTTGCTACTTTGAATTCTGAGATGGAACCCATACAGCCATAGCCCTTGACTGGGGCTCTGACCAAGACTGCCACTTCAGCTCTACTAAAGAACAAGCCTCTAGTACTTTAGCCTCACACAAGGATATAGAATCTAGTGCAAAGAGCACTACGAATCCATTGATCCACAAGTCGTGTTCTTCTCAATCAAAAGCTCCAATACACTTGAAACCAGCTAAACGATCGATCATGGGGATGTGAAAGAAGAGGGGCCAACACAAAGATCAATCAGAAGCTACAAGCTCTCAAGAACTGGACGGAATCCTCTTGACTTCATTTTCTCGTGCATATGTTCACGCCGACCTTAGAATTCAGACTGCTGAGCATCAAGAACTCTTAGAAAAGTCTTTGACATCATCAGAGCAATCACAAACTTATTGAACTTACCCCCAGCAGTCATGGGAAAAGTTATAAAGCAAATGACCAAGGTAGAGTAGGAGAAGCATCGCTTAATTCCTATGTTCTACACTGGGAAGCACACAGCAAGTTGGGAGGGTGTTGCAGCATTGGCCAAGAAAGCAAAAGGACGAAGTGAGTTTAAACGAAAATGGTATTCTAGTCGAGGGTTAGCTGCATGATATGGTAGCCACCTAATTTTAGACTATTGCTGAGCAAAGAAAGGCACTTTGGACTTTAATGCATGATCCAACATATGTGGCTCATATATCTCTCCAAGTGCTTGCACTTGTCCGTGGTGTCAACATTTCTAAATGGGCTAAACTTGATCCCTTGTGTGATAAGCTTCTTTCATAGGAAGAACTACACATTGCAGGTCAATTAGGACAACGAGACATGATGATTGATGCCACTAGATATATCTTCTGTCTCACCCATGACCCACAACTTCTTTATGACCATGCTTCATTAGAGTACAATCCTAGTTTCTACGAATAGCTTATTCCAAGGCTAAGTGATACAACACTAAATCTTACCTCTGCTTCCAGTACTACAATGACCGAATCTTCCTCAAAGGATGTGAAGTAGACTAACGTACATAAGCCTTCTACTAACCCGAACACTGTGGCTAGAAGAGGTATGCTTGCAACTCTAGATCCTAGCTAGGCACAATGCCACCGATGTCCCTCCTAACTCACCCCACCAGTTAATCTCAATTGAGCCGATTGACCCCGGGATGCTCCAAAGGATGTTACTAAGATACATCTCCAAATCAACCCTACTAAACTTGACCCTCCTTCTGCCGCCATCAAGCCTTTGCTAGTATAGCGACCATCGAGTACCATGGCTACTCATTCGGCAAAGAGATTCAATTCCTTTGAAACAGAATGCCTACTCCAATTTGAGGCCATATACACTAGTTATGCCGAGTTGTTTGCAATGATTGATGTAGGCCTCGCTAATGATGAGGCAGTTTAGGTTGCTTCTAAATGGCATCCCACTTGGGTGGACAATGAACATCTTTTCGATAAAAACCTCTTGATTCAGAAGGAATATGTTAGACTCTCCCTTAGGATCACTTGCTATCATGCTGATTTGTTCCTTCTTATGCTTATGTGACCAAAATCCAAGGCCAATCAGTACTTGACGAGCCTGAGCGAAATTGTCATTCCTCGAGTCTGTTGTTGCAAAAGTGGTTTTCTCATTGACTTGAGATTTCTTGCGATGATAGTTGTCTTATGACCACGGATAAGCAATGCCATACAGTCAATACACTTCAAGCTAACCCAACTTACTATGAGACCGCTTCACTGCACTCTATCATCCCAGCTCGAAATCTCGCCTTGCCATGAAAGTTGATATATCACCCATTGCTCGACAAGATTATGATCAAAGAGGAACTACGCATTGCCAGTCGCTTTGTAGGACCCTCTTTGATCGGCAGTTCAATAACTTATATTTGTGGACTAGATACCAAACCACCAAACTTGGATGCTTTTGCCAAATTGGAGTACACTTCGAATTTCTATGACTAGTGGATCCCAAAAACGGTAAAATACTAACCCTTTTTCCTTTTTAGTCTTAGTTTCTTTATACATATTTTTCTTTAGCTCGATTTGCTGCACTAATAAGAGCAAAAGTCCCTCTGACTTAAGAAAATAACACTGCATCTTATGTGAGGGCAAAACATTAACACAACAGGTACAAGCTCAAACCCTTTCGCTCCTCGTGTGATGGCGAAATTTAAGGAAGAAGAAAGCTGTTCATAATTCTTTCTATCTTTTTCCCTTGAATCAATTGCATGGTACTCTCAAAGTTTCACAAGTGAATGCAGGAAAACAATAAGTGACAAAGCAACGCAACGAACCTCAAGGCTCGAAGACAATATCATCGACGATAGAAGCTTTCCATGAACATCCTATGCTTGCATGCAACAAGATTAAAGAATTGAAGCTGACACTAGCATCAGAACCTTCTTGAAGATCTCAAGCTTGAGAGGCATCACATCAAGGCATCGAAGGCCAATCAAGACTGTTAACAAGTTTATCTTGGAGCCTCACTAAAGGAACACGAGACTTAAAGAACCAGCAACAATGAGGTTCCACTTTCTTCAATGACACCATACATTTACAACAACATCTAATGGTCATCTACTTCCTTAGGAGCACTTGCGAATCGCTTCATCGATGAGCATACCAATCTTCATCGGCAAGTTCAAGTTTTTCTTCAACAATAGCTTCATCAGGGAATGTGCTTCAACGCCCATGCTCAATGTTCAAATTTTCATTGTACACACCTCAATGCACCAATCATCTTATGCGCCAAGTTTTATTATTTGCAGCTAGCCTTCTGATCTCGTACTTCCATTTCTCCTTGTAAGGTAGCATGCTTATTGTATATCATTGTTGTTATCGACTTGCCAAAAAAAAAAAGAGAAAAGAAAGAAAAAAAAACAAAAAAGAATAAGAAATATGCACACACATACACTCCACCACACCTAGGGGTCCTCAAGTTGGATGCGTCCAATGACCCTAGTTGGCTAGCTCCATCTCTAATCCCCTAGCCCTTTTCCCATTTTCCCACACCCTTACTTAGGGCACATCAACGTCAAGACATACCTAAGGAGTCTCGGCTCGCCTTGGTGGACTTGTCTCCCTGACTCACTTGCACATTTCATCCCTTCCTTTGATTCACCCAGCTTCATCAATCCTTACGTATCAAAAAGGTGAAAAGGTTCTTCAACATAAAGCCAACAATTGCATTAGTTACCATGTGTGGTTGATCCCACAGAGACCCATGTTCTTCAAGAGCTTATTGGATTGAACACCTACTCCTGTCCATCCCACATCAATGTCTCGCTAGCATCTTCATCATTCAATAACTACCTTTTCCCTCGACACGCACGATTCTTCCCATCCTCATTAGGTCAAGATCCCTTGATTCATCAAGTACAAGTCATCACTCACTGCAACATCCGTGAAGTAGTCTTCTAACTATGTATTAGACTATGTATGCATGCGCACTCACTATAGTATTTGCACAATAATCTATTCATAGTTTTGGGTCCTCGAGTGTGGGACAATACTTCAAGCTTGCTTGGAGTTCGACCCACTTCCCAAATCGAGAACATCATATATCATGTACGCGAGCAACAGACTAGCACTTTCCCCTAGGAAGTGTTTGCACGTGAGGTTTACTTTGAAGGTACAACGGTTCATGGAGGATCATAAGCCATCACTTCTACATCACCATTGAATCTCCCATCTTCCATTCTAGCTGTCTCCATTAGAAGAACCATTAGTCAAGTGTATCTTTAGCACAATCAAATCCTACAGGATTTCTCACCAGTAGCAACATCATCCTCTTCAAGCAGCAACAAATTCTTCATCAACAGCATTCATTTCTCCTTATCAAGATTATTTATTCAATTGATTGTTCCTAGCATTCCACATCTTCGGTGCAAGCTATAGTTTGCTGCCTGTGATGTGAGTGCCATGGGATTGGCACTTGTCTAGGGAAAATAATGTTAATAGTATTTTGAGAAGACTGCAAAAGTAGAAGTGTCGACTACTATTTTTTGGTGGATATTATTTTTATGGAGCTTTCGCGCCTTATTTTTGGACGCTTGGATTATATTTGTACGTCATGGACATCTATCAAACTATCATGCAGATGTATTAGTTTGTGAGAGCCAGCAGGCTCATTCTCGTGCAGATTGTATCTGCCACTCACAATTGTGTTTGTCGCACCTGCAACTATTGCGTCGAATACACACATGTATTTTTAATTAGAATATCTTAGGCTTGGTCTAATTATGCTAAGGTTGAAGTATGCAATGATGATTGACTAGCCTGGAGCCCACAAAGTGGGTAGGATGCAAACCCCAAATGCAAAAGGGGCACAAACCCTAAACACAAAAGAGGTGAAAACCCTGAACAAAAAAGGGGCGAAACCCTAAACCTAACCCTAATTCTTAGTCTACATAAGGATGGGAGGTCTCAGTTGTATGGACCCTTCTGGCACATCCATGCTGCAGAAGCTTTATCAGTGCCGCTACTCAAGCTTTCCGGTCTATCTTCTTGCTTCCATTGTGTTGAGAGTGACTGAAAGGGAGAGGTGTGCTGAGCAAGGGACTGAGAGAAGGTGAAGCTCTTCACCATCCTCTTGCTTTGCTTGCCTTCTCTACTGGCTCTTCCACTCATTGTTGCGCTTGGTTGTGGATGCGACGGCATTGGATCGTGTTGATCGTGGTTGTGGAACCATCTTTGATCCTTTGAGTCATCAAACGCAAGAAAGTAAGCTAGGTGGGCTCACTGCAACTTGAGCTAGTCTTGTGTTTTTGCTTTCTTGGGTTGGAGAGGAGGATGCTTGGTTAGTTAAAGCGGAGTGTTGAGAGACAAGGTGAGATATTATTGCCAAAGTGAGTTGTAGCTCTTCTGAAACAATAGAAGTCCGTCCAAAGCCCTGATTGTTGGCGCGTTAAGCTCAACAGTCGCGTTCTTATTTTCTAAATGTGCTTACTCTATTGCCATTTCTTCTAGGATTCCGACTATGGCTTTAGGCTTTAGCGTTTCCAAAGATTATGGACAAGTTGGACAAGATTGTGGGAGCATGAGATTGCTTGTGCTTTCAAAGCTTTTATATTTATCCTAACATCATCTCACTACTTTACCTTGATCCTTGTTGAAGCTGATAGGTATGGTCACAATTGATGGTTGTGACTACTCGGTTTCCACACTCGATCATACATCAAGTTTTATTTGTAACAATTGGAAGGATTTGTTGCTTGAAATCCTTAGAACCCTTAGAAGCATTTACTAGCTTAGCACCTTAGGGAAAAGCGAGAGTGGACACATCTATGGATTGGTTATGTGGTGGGGCTATTGACTTCTTGCCCAGCCTTGTGGATTCCTTTTCTATGGTTTCAATAGTTGCTTGCTACCGTTGTTGTTTCTTTAGTTTTGTTTCTTTCTGTTGGATAAGGAAGGCATGAACTTAGGAGATTTGGTGCCTTCACTTGGTTTGGCAGCTGTATTACTGGACTACTAATGAGGGATCACTTTTCCTTTCATCTCCTCATCATGAGGCTTCTCTAGGTCATACTAAGTGATATTACAAGGTTGCTGCGGTGACTCAACAGCCTCTTGCTTTGAAGAGTTGAGCCTTTTAGCCATCTCCTCTTCATCAAACATATTAATTATGGGTGCTAAAATTTGTTCTTACTCGATTGTTGATCTTGGGGCTTTATCCCATTCAATTATGGGAGGCTTGTGAGATAAAGCCCTCAAGTGTTGATAAGCAACAATCCCACATTGTTGCCGGTTCTTCAAAACAACCAACGTCTCCTCGAAACCAAGAACCTTTGTCACCCAAACCAAAACAGAAAATCTGGTAGTATAGAAGCCTAGTGTAGCTGCTCAATCTAAGGAAAAGGATCCACAAGGGACAGGTACAAAAGCATCAAAAGAGCAATGACCTCCCTCTACAAGTGTTATCAGAAACAAATTTGGAACCACCAAGTCCATGAATACTTCCACTTAGTCCGAGGACCCAAGTGCACAATCATCTTTGACTATCGTGATTGACCACTCCACCGAATTAGAAGTTGCTACTTTGAATTCTGAGATGGAACCCATACAGCCATAGCCCTTGACTGGGGCTCTGACCAAGACTGCCACTTCAGCTCTACTAAAGAACAAGCCTCTAGTACTTTAGCCTCACACAAGGATATAGAATCTAGTGCAAAGAGCACTACGAATCCATTGATCCACAAGTCGTGTTCTTCTCAATCAAAAGCTCCAATACACTTGAAACCAGCTAAACGATCGATCATGGGGATGTGAAAGAAGAGGGGCCAACACAAAGATCAATCAGAAGCTACAAGCTCTCAAGAACTGGACGGAATCCTCTTGACTTCATTTTCTCGTGCATATGTTCACGCCGACCTTAGAATTCAGACTGCTGAGCATCAAGAACTCTTAGAAAAGTCTTTGACATCATCAGAGCAATCACAAACTTATTGAACTTACCCCCAGCAGTCATGGGAAAAGTTATAAAGCAAATGACCAAGGTAGAGTAGGAGAAGCATCGCTTAATTCCTATGTTCTACACTGGGAAGCACACAGCAAGTTGGGAGGGTGTTGCAGCATTGGCCAAGAAAGCAAAAGGACGAAGTGAGTTTAAACGAAAATGGTATTCTAGTCGAGGGTTAGCTGCATGATATGGTAGCCACCTAATTTTAGACTATTGCTGAGCAAAGAAAGGCACTTTGGACTTTAATGCATGATCCAACATATGTGGCTCATATATCTCTCCAAGTGCTTGCACTTGTCCGTGGTGTCAACATTTCTAAATGGGCTAAACTTGATCCCTTGTGTGATAAGCTTCTTTCATAGGAAGAACTACACATTGCAGGTCAATTAGGACAACGAGACATGATGATTGATGCCACTAGATATATCTTCTGTCTCACCCATGACCCACAACTTCTTTATGACCATGCTTCATTAGAGTACAATCCTAGTTTCTACGAATAGCTTATTCCAAGGCTAAGTGATACAACACTAAATCTTACCTCTGCTTCCAGTACTACAATGACCGAATCTTCCTCAAAGGATGTGAAGTAGACTAACGTACATAAGCCTTCTACTAACCCGAACACTGTGGCTAGAAGAGGTATGCTTGCAACTCTAGATCCTAGCTAGGCACAATGCCACCGATGTCCCTCCTAACTCACCCCACCAGTTAATCTCAATTGAGCCGATTGACCCCGGGATGCTCCAAAGGATGTTACTAAGATACATCTCCAAATCAACCCTACTAAACTTGACCCTCCTTCTGCCGCCATCAAGCCTTTGCTAGTATAGCGACCATCGAGTACCATGGCTACTCATTCGGCAAAGAGATTCAATTCCTTTGAAACAGAATGCCTACTCCAATTTGAGGCCATATACACTAGTTATGCCGAGTTGTTTGCAATGATTGATGTAGGCCTCGCTAATGATGAGGCAGTTTAGGTTGCTTCTAAATGGCATCCCACTTGGGTGGACAATGAACATCTTTTCGATAAAAACCTCTTGATTCAGAAGGAATATGTTAGACTCTCCCTTAGGATCACTTGCTATCATGCTGATTTGTTCCTTCTTATGCTTATGTGACCAAAATCCAAGGCCAATCAGTACTTGACGAGCCTGAGCGAAATTGTCATTCCTCGAGTCTGTTGTTGCAAAAGTGGTTTTCTCATTGACTTGAGATTTCTTGCGATGATAGTTGTCTTATGACCACGGATAAGCAATGCCATACAGTCAATACACTTCAAGCTAACCCAACTTACTATGAGACCGCTTCACTGCACTCTATCATCCCAGCTCGAAATCTCGCCTTGCCATGAAAGTTGATATATCACCCATTGCTCGACAAGATTATGATCAAAGAGGAACTACGCATTGCCAGTCGCTTTGTAGGACCCTCTTTGATCGGCAGTTCAATAACTTATATTTGTGGACTAGATACCAAACCACCAAACTTGGATGCTTTTGCCAAATTGGAGTACACTTCGAATTTCTATGACTAGTGGATCCCAAAAACGGTAAAATACTAACCCTTTTTCCTTTTTAGTCTTAGTTTCTTTATACATATTTTTCTTTAGCTCGATTTGCTGCACTAATAAGAGCAAAAGTCCCTCTGACTTAAGAAAATAACACTGCATCTTATGTGAGGGCAAAACATTAACACAACAGGTACAAGCTCAAACCCTTTCGCTCCTCGTGTGATGGCGAAATTTAAGGAAGAAGAAAGCTGTTCATAATTCTTTCTATCTTTTTCCCTTGAATCAATTGCATGGTACTCTCAAAGTTTCACAAGTGAATGCAGGAAAACAATAAGTGACAAAGCAACGCAACGAACCTCAAGGCTCGAAGACAATATCATCGACGATAGAAGCTTTCCATGAACATCCTATGCTTGCATGCAACAAGATTAAAGAATTGAAGCTGACACTAGCATCAGAACCTTCTTGAAGATCTCAAGCTTGAGAGGCATCACATCAAGGCATCGAAGGCCAATCAAGACTGTTAACAAGTTTATCTTGGAGCCTCACTAAAGGAACACGAGACTTAAAGAACCAGCAACAATGAGGTTCCACTTTCTTCAATGACACCATACATTTACAACAACATCTAATGGTCATCTACTTCCTTAGGAGCACTTGCGAATCGCTTCATCGATGAGCATACCAATCTTCATCGGCAAGTTCAAGTTTTTCTTCAACAATAGCTTCATCAGGGAATGTGCTTCAACGCCCATGCTCAATGTTCAAATTTTCATTGTACACACCTCAATGCACCAATCATCTTATGCGCCAAGTTTTATTATTTGCAGCTAGCCTTCTGATCTCGTACTTCCATTTCTCCTTGTAAGGTAGCATGCTTATTGTATATCATTGTTGTTATCGACTTGCCAAAAAAAAAAAGAGAAAAGAAAGAAAAAAAAACAAAAAAGAATAAGAAATATGCACACACATACACTCCACCACACCTAGGGGTCCTCAAGTTGGATGCGTCCAATGACCCTAGTTGGCTAGCTCCATCTCTAATCCCCTAGCCCTTTTCCCATTTTCCCACACCCTTACTTAGGGCACATCAACGTCAAGACATACCTAAGGAGTCTCGGCTCGCCTTGGTGGACTTGTCTCCCTGACTCACTTGCACATTTCATCCCTTCCTTTGATTCACCCAGCTTCATCAATCCTTACGTATCAAAAAGGTGAAAAGGTTCTTCAACATAAAGCCAACAATTGCATTAGTTACCATGTGTGGTTGATCCCACAGAGACCCATGTTCTTCAAGAGCTTATTGGATTGAACACCTACTCCTGTCCATCCCACATCAATGTCTCGCTAGCATCTTCATCATTCAATAACTACCTTTTCCCTCGACACGCACGATTCTTCCCATCCTCATTAGGTCAAGATCCCTTGATTCATCAAGTACAAGTCATCACTCACTGCAACATCCGTGAAGTAGTCTTCTAACTATGTATTAGACTATGTATGCATGCGCACTCACTATAGTATTTGCACAATAATCTATTCATAGTTTTGGGTCCTCGAGTGTGGGACAATACTTCAAGCTTGCTTGGAGTTCGACCCACTTCCCAAATCGAGAACATCATATATCATGTACGCGAGCAACAGACTAGCACTTTCCCCTAGGAAGTGTTTGCACGTGAGGTTTACTTTGAAGGTACAACGGTTCATGGAGGATCATAAGCCATCACTTCTACATCACCATTGAATCTCCCATCTTCCATTCTAGCTGTCTCCATTAGAAGAACCATTAGTCAAGTGTATCTTTAGCACAATCAAATCCTACAGGATTTCTCACCAGTAGCAACATCATCCTCTTCAAGCAGCAACAAATTCTTCATCAACAGCATTCATTTCTCCTTATCAAGATTATTTATTCAATTGATTGTTCCTAGCATTCCACATCTTCGGTGCAAGCTATAGTTTGCTGCCTGTGATGTGAGTGCCATGGGATTGGCACTTGTCTAGGGAAAATAATGTTAATAGTATTTTGAGAAGACTGCAAAAGTAGAAGTGTCGACTACTATTTTTTGGTGGATATTATTTTTATGGAGCTTTCGCGCCTTATTTTTGGACGCTTGGATTATATTTGTACGTCATGGACATCTATCAAACTATCATGCAGATGTATTAGTTTGTGAGAGCCAGCAGGCTCATTCTCGTGCAGATTGTATCTGCCACTCACAATTGTGTTTGTCGCACCTGCAACTATTGCGTCGAATACACACATGTATTTTTAATTAGAATATCTTAGGCTTGGTCTAATTATGCTAAGGTTGAAGTATGCAATGATGATTGACTAGCCTGGAGCCCACAAAGTGGGTAGGATGCAAACCCCAAATGCAAAAGGGGCACAAACCCTAAACACAAAAGAGGTGAAAACCCTGAACAAAAAAGGGGCGAAACCCTAAACCTAACCCTAATTCTTAGTCTACATAAGGATGGGAGGTCTCAGTTGTATGGACCCTTCTGGCACATCCATGCTGCAGAAGCTTTATCAGTGCCGCTACTCAAGCTTTCCGGTCTATCTTCTTGCTTCCATTGTGTTGAGAGTGACTGAAAGGGAGAGGTGTGCTGAGCAAGGGACTGAGAGAAGGTGAAGCTCTTCACCATCCTCTTGCTTTGCTTGCCTTCTCTACTGGCTCTTCCACTCATTGTTGCGCTTGGTTGTGGATGCGACGGCATTGGATCGTGTTGATCGTGGTTGTGGAACCATCTTTGATCCTTTGAGTCATCAAACGCAAGAAAGTAAGCTAGGTGGGCTCACTGCAACTTGAGCTAGTCTTGTGTTTTTGCTTTCTTGGGTTGGAGAGGAGGATGCTTGGTTAGTTAAAGCGGAGTGTTGAGAGACAAGGTGAGATATTATTGCCAAAGTGAGTTGTAGCTCTTCTGAAACAATAGAAGTCCGTCCAAAGCCCTGATTGTTGGCGCGTTAAGCTCAACAGTCGCGTTCTTATTTTCTAAATGTGCTTACTCTATTGCCATTTCTTCTAGGATTCCGACTATGGCTTTAGGCTTTAGCGTTTCCAAAGATTATGGACAAGTTGGACAAGATTGTGGGAGCATGAGATTGCTTGTGCTTTCAAAGCTTTTATATTTATCCTAACATCATCTCACTACTTTACCTTGATCCTTGTTGAAGCTGATAGGTATGGTCACAATTGATGGTTGTGACTACTCGGTTTCCACACTCGATCATACATCAAGTTTTATTTGTAACAATTGGAAGGATTTGTTGCTTGAAATCCTTAGAACCCTTAGAAGCATTTACTAGCTTAGCACCTTAGGGAAAAGCGAGAGTGGACACATCTATGGATTGGTTATGTGGTGGGGCTATTGACTTCTTGCCCAGCCTTGTGGATTCCTTTTCTATGGTTTCAATAGTTGCTTGCTACCGTTGTTGTTTCTTTAGTTTTGTTTCTTTCTGTTGGATAAGGAAGGCATGAACTTAGGAGATTTGGTGCCTTCACTTGGTTTGGCAGCTGTATTACTGGACTACTAATGAGGGATCACTTTTCCTTTCATCTCCTCATCATGAGGCTTCTCTAGGTCATACTAAGTGATATTACAAGGTTGCTGCGGTGACTCAACAGCCTCTTGCTTTGAAGAGTTGAGCCTTTTAGCCATCTCCTCTTCATCAAACATATTAATTATGGGTGCTAAAATTTGTTCTTACTCGATTGTTGATCTTGGGGCTTTATCCCATTCAATTATGGGAGGCTTGTGAGATAAAGCCCTCAAGTGTTGATAAGCAACAATCCCACATTGTTGCCGGTTCTTCAAAACAACCAACGTCTCCTCGAAACCAAGAACCTTTGTCACCCAAACCAAAACAGAAAATCTGGTAGTATAGAAGCCTAGTGTAGCTGCTCAATCTAAGGAAAAGGATCCACAAGGGACAGGTACAAAAGCATCAAAAGAGCAATGACCTCCCTCTACAAGTGTTATCAGAAACAAATTTGGAACCACCAAGTCCATGAATACTTCCACTTAGTCCGAGGACCCAAGTGCACAATCATCTTTGACTATCGTGATTGACCACTCCACCGAATTAGAAGTTGCTACTTTGAATTCTGAGATGGAACCCATACAGCCATAGCCCTTGACTGGGGCTCTGACCAAGACTGCCACTTCAGCTCTACTAAAGAACAAGCCTCTAGTACTTTAGCCTCACACAAGGATATAGAATCTAGTGCAAAGAGCACTACGAATCCATTGATCCACAAGTCGTGTTCTTCTCAATCAAAAGCTCCAATACACTTGAAACCAGCTAAACGATCGATCATGGGGATGTGAAAGAAGAGGGGCCAACACAAAGATCAATCAGAAGCTACAAGCTCTCAAGAACTGGACGGAATCCTCTTGACTTCATTTTCTCGTGCATATGTTCACGCCGACCTTAGAATTCAGACTGCTGAGCATCAAGAACTCTTAGAAAAGTCTTTGACATCATCAGAGCAATCACAAACTTATTGAACTTACCCCCAGCAGTCATGGGAAAAGTTATAAAGCAAATGACCAAGGTAGAGTAGGAGAAGCATCGCTTAATTCCTATGTTCTACACTGGGAAGCACACAGCAAGTTGGGAGGGTGTTGCAGCATTGGCCAAGAAAGCAAAAGGACGAAGTGAGTTTAAACGAAAATGGTATTCTAGTCGAGGGTTAGCTGCATGATATGGTAGCCACCTAATTTTAGACTATTGCTGAGCAAAGAAAGGCACTTTGGACTTTAATGCATGATCCAACATATGTGGCTCATATATCTCTCCAAGTGCTTGCACTTGTCCGTGGTGTCAACATTTCTAAATGGGCTAAACTTGATCCCTTGTGTGATAAGCTTCTTTCATAGGAAGAACTACACATTGCAGGTCAATTAGGACAACGAGACATGATGATTGATGCCACTAGATATATCTTCTGTCTCACCCATGACCCACAACTTCTTTATGACCATGCTTCATTAGAGTACAATCCTAGTTTCTACGAATAGCTTATTCCAAGGCTAAGTGATACAACACTAAATCTTACCTCTGCTTCCAGTACTACAATGACCGAATCTTCCTCAAAGGATGTGAAGTAGACTAACGTACATAAGCCTTCTACTAACCCGAACACTGTGGCTAGAAGAGGTATGCTTGCAACTCTAGATCCTAGCTAGGCACAATGCCACCGATGTCCCTCCTAACTCACCCCACCAGTTAATCTCAATTGAGCCGATTGACCCCGGGATGCTCCAAAGGATGTTACTAAGATACATCTCCAAATCAACCCTACTAAACTTGACCCTCCTTCTGCCGCCATCAAGCCTTTGCTAGTATAGCGACCATCGAGTACCATGGCTACTCATTCGGCAAAGAGATTCAATTCCTTTGAAACAGAATGCCTACTCCAATTTGAGGCCATATACACTAGTTATGCCGAGTTGTTTGCAATGATTGATGTAGGCCTCGCTAATGATGAGGCAGTTTAGGTTGCTTCTAAATGGCATCCCACTTGGGTGGACAATGAACATCTTTTCGATAAAAACCTCTTGATTCAGAAGGAATATGTTAGACTCTCCCTTAGGATCACTTGCTATCATGCTGATTTGTTCCTTCTTATGCTTATGTGACCAAAATCCAAGGCCAATCAGTACTTGACGAGCCTGAGCGAAATTGTCATTCCTCGAGTCTGTTGTTGCAAAAGTGGTTTTCTCATTGACTTGAGATTTCTTGCGATGATAGTTGTCTTATGACCACGGATAAGCAATGCCATACAGTCAATACACTTCAAGCTAACCCAACTTACTATGAGACCGCTTCACTGCACTCTATCATCCCAGCTCGAAATCTCGCCTTGCCATGAAAGTTGATATATCACCCATTGCTCGACAAGATTATGATCAAAGAGGAACTACGCATTGCCAGTCGCTTTGTAGGACCCTCTTTGATCGGCAGTTCAATAACTTATATTTGTGGACTAGATACCAAACCACCAAACTTGGATGCTTTTGCCAAATTGGAGTACACTTCGAATTTCTATGACTAGTGGATCCCAAAAACGGTAAAATACTAACCCTTTTTCCTTTTTAGTCTTAGTTTCTTTATACATATTTTTCTTTAGCTCGATTTGCTGCACTAATAAGAGCAAAAGTCCCTCTGACTTAAGAAAATAACACTGCATCTTATGTGAGGGCAAAACATTAACACAACAGGTACAAGCTCAAACCCTTTCGCTCCTCGTGTGATGGCGAAATTTAAGGAAGAAGAAAGCTGTTCATAATTCTTTCTATCTTTTTCCCTTGAATCAATTGCATGGTACTCTCAAAGTTTCACAAGTGAATGCAGGAAAACAATAAGTGACAAAGCAACGCAACGAACCTCAAGGCTCGAAGACAATATCATCGACGATAGAAGCTTTCCATGAACATCCTATGCTTGCATGCAACAAGATTAAAGAATTGAAGCTGACACTAGCATCAGAACCTTCTTGAAGATCTCAAGCTTGAGAGGCATCACATCAAGGCATCGAAGGCCAATCAAGACTGTTAACAAGTTTATCTTGGAGCCTCACTAAAGGAACACGAGACTTAAAGAACCAGCAACAATGAGGTTCCACTTTCTTCAATGACACCATACATTTACAACAACATCTAATGGTCATCTACTTCCTTAGGAGCACTTGCGAATCGCTTCATCGATGAGCATACCAATCTTCATCGGCAAGTTCAAGTTTTTCTTCAACAATAGCTTCATCAGGGAATGTGCTTCAACGCCCATGCTCAATGTTCAAATTTTCATTGTACACACCTCAATGCACCAATCATCTTATGCGCCAAGTTTTATTATTTGCAGCTAGCCTTCTGATCTCGTACTTCCATTTCTCCTTGTAAGGTAGCATGCTTATTGTATATCATTGTTGTTATCGACTTGCCAAAAAAAAAAAGAGAAAAGAAAGAAAAAAAAACAAAAAAGAATAAGAAATATGCACACACATACACTCCACCACACCTAGGGGTCCTCAAGTTGGATGCGTCCAATGACCCTAGTTGGCTAGCTCCATCTCTAATCCCCTAGCCCTTTTCCCATTTTCCCACACCCTTACTTAGGGCACATCAACGTCAAGACATACCTAAGGAGTCTCGGCTCGCCTTGGTGGACTTGTCTCCCTGACTCACTTGCACATTTCATCCCTTCCTTTGATTCACCCAGCTTCATCAATCCTTACGTATCAAAAAGGTGAAAAGGTTCTTCAACATAAAGCCAACAATTGCATTAGTTACCATGTGTGGTTGATCCCACAGAGACCCATGTTCTTCAAGAGCTTATTGGATTGAACACCTACTCCTGTCCATCCCACATCAATGTCTCGCTAGCATCTTCATCATTCAATAACTACCTTTTCCCTCGACACGCACGATTCTTCCCATCCTCATTAGGTCAAGATCCCTTGATTCATCAAGTACAAGTCATCACTCACTGCAACATCCGTGAAGTAGTCTTCTAACTATGTATTAGACTATGTATGCATGCGCACTCACTATAGTATTTGCACAATAATCTATTCATAGTTTTGGGTCCTCGAGTGTGGGACAATACTTCAAGCTTGCTTGGAGTTCGACCCACTTCCCAAATCGAGAACATCATATATCATGTACGCGAGCAACAGACTAGCACTTTCCCCTAGGAAGTGTTTGCACGTGAGGTTTACTTTGAAGGTACAACGGTTCATGGAGGATCATAAGCCATCACTTCTACATCACCATTGAATCTCCCATCTTCCATTCTAGCTGTCTCCATTAGAAGAACCATTAGTCAAGTGTATCTTTAGCACAATCAAATCCTACAGGATTTCTCACCAGTAGCAACATCATCCTCTTCAAGCAGCAACAAATTCTTCATCAACAGCATTCATTTCTCCTTATCAAGATTATTTATTCAATTGATTGTTCCTAGCATTCCACATCTTCGGTGCAAGCTATAGTTTGCTGCCTGTGATGTGAGTGCCATGGGATTGGCACTTGTCTAGGGAAAATAATGTTAATAGTATTTTGAGAAGACTGCAAAAGTAGAAGTGTCGACTACTATTTTTTGGTGGATATTATTTTTATGGAGCTTTCGCGCCTTATTTTTGGACGCTTGGATTATATTTGTACGTCATGGACATCTATCAAACTATCATGCAGATGTATTAGTTTGTGAGAGCCAGCAGGCTCATTCTCGTGCAGATTGTATCTGCCACTCACAATTGTGTTTGTCGCACCTGCAACTATTGCGTCGAATACACACATGTATTTTTAATTAGAATATCTTAGGCTTGGTCTAATTATGCTAAGGTTGAAGTATGCAATGATGATTGACTAGCCTGGAGCCCACAAAGTGGGTAGGATGCAAACCCCAAATGCAAAAGGGGCACAAACCCTAAACACAAAAGAGGTGAAAACCCTGAACAAAAAAGGGGCGAAACCCTAAACCTAACCCTAATTCTTAGTCTACATAAGGATGGGAGGTCTCAGTTGTATGGACCCTTCTGGCACATCCATGCTGCAGAAGCTTTATCAGTGCCGCTACTCAAGCTTTCCGGTCTATCTTCTTGCTTCCATTGTGTTGAGAGTGACTGAAAGGGAGAGGTGTGCTGAGCAAGGGACTGAGAGAAGGTGAAGCTCTTCACCATCCTCTTGCTTTGCTTGCCTTCTCTACTGGCTCTTCCACTCATTGTTGCGCTTGGTTGTGGATGCGACGGCATTGGATCGTGTTGATCGTGGTTGTGGAACCATCTTTGATCCTTTGAGTCATCAAACGCAAGAAAGTAAGCTAGGTGGGCTCACTGCAACTTGAGCTAGTCTTGTGTTTTTGCTTTCTTGGGTTGGAGAGGAGGATGCTTGGTTAGTTAAAGCGGAGTGTTGAGAGACAAGGTGAGATATTATTGCCAAAGTGAGTTGTAGCTCTTCTGAAACAATAGAAGTCCGTCCAAAGCCCTGATTGTTGGCGCGTTAAGCTCAACAGTCGCGTTCTTATTTTCTAAATGTGCTTACTCTATTGCCATTTCTTCTAGGATTCCGACTATGGCTTTAGGCTTTAGCGTTTCCAAAGATTATGGACAAGTTGGACAAGATTGTGGGAGCATGAGATTGCTTGTGCTTTCAAAGCTTTTATATTTATCCTAACATCATCTCACTACTTTACCTTGATCCTTGTTGAAGCTGATAGGTATGGTCACAATTGATGGTTGTGACTACTCGGTTTCCACACTCGATCATACATCAAGTTTTATTTGTAACAATTGGAAGGATTTGTTGCTTGAAATCCTTAGAACCCTTAGAAGCATTTACTAGCTTAGCACCTTAGGGAAAAGCGAGAGTGGACACATCTATGGATTGGTTATGTGGTGGGGCTATTGACTTCTTGCCCAGCCTTGTGGATTCCTTTTCTATGGTTTCAATAGTTGCTTGCTACCGTTGTTGTTTCTTTAGTTTTGTTTCTTTCTGTTGGATAAGGAAGGCATGAACTTAGGAGATTTGGTGCCTTCACTTGGTTTGGCAGCTGTATTACTGGACTACTAATGAGGGATCACTTTTCCTTTCATCTCCTCATCATGAGGCTTCTCTAGGTCATACTAAGTGATATTACAAGGTTGCTGCGGTGACTCAACAGCCTCTTGCTTTGAAGAGTTGAGCCTTTTAGCCATCTCCTCTTCATCAAACATATTAATTATGGGTGCTAAAATTTGTTCTTACTCGATTGTTGATCTTGGGGCTTTATCCCATTCAATTATGGGAGGCTTGTGAGATAAAGCCCTCAAGTGTTGATAAGCAACAATCCCACATTGTTGCCGGTTCTTCAAAACAACCAACGTCTCCTCGAAACCAAGAACCTTTGTCACCCAAACCAAAACAGAAAATCTGGTAGTATAGAAGCCTAGTGTAGCTGCTCAATCTAAGGAAAAGGATCCACAAGGGACAGGTACAAAAGCATCAAAAGAGCAATGACCTCCCTCTACAAGTGTTATCAGAAACAAATTTGGAACCACCAAGTCCATGAATACTTCCACTTAGTCCGAGGACCCAAGTGCACAATCATCTTTGACTATCGTGATTGACCACTCCACCGAATTAGAAGTTGCTACTTTGAATTCTGAGATGGAACCCATACAGCCATAGCCCTTGACTGGGGCTCTGACCAAGACTGCCACTTCAGCTCTACTAAAGAACAAGCCTCTAGTACTTTAGCCTCACACAAGGATATAGAATCTAGTGCAAAGAGCACTACGAATCCATTGATCCACAAGTCGTGTTCTTCTCAATCAAAAGCTCCAATACACTTGAAACCAGCTAAACGATCGATCATGGGGATGTGAAAGAAGAGGGGCCAACACAAAGATCAATCAGAAGCTACAAGCTCTCAAGAACTGGACGGAATCCTCTTGACTTCATTTTCTCGTGCATATGTTCACGCCGACCTTAGAATTCAGACTGCTGAGCATCAAGAACTCTTAGAAAAGTCTTTGACATCATCAGAGCAATCACAAACTTATTGAACTTACCCCCAGCAGTCATGGGAAAAGTTATAAAGCAAATGACCAAGGTAGAGTAGGAGAAGCATCGCTTAATTCCTATGTTCTACACTGGGAAGCACACAGCAAGTTGGGAGGGTGTTGCAGCATTGGCCAAGAAAGCAAAAGGACGAAGTGAGTTTAAACGAAAATGGTATTCTAGTCGAGGGTTAGCTGCATGATATGGTAGCCACCTAATTTTAGACTATTGCTGAGCAAAGAAAGGCACTTTGGACTTTAATGCATGATCCAACATATGTGGCTCATATATCTCTCCAAGTGCTTGCACTTGTCCGTGGTGTCAACATTTCTAAATGGGCTAAACTTGATCCCTTGTGTGATAAGCTTCTTTCATAGGAAGAACTACACATTGCAGGTCAATTAGGACAACGAGACATGATGATTGATGCCACTAGATATATCTTCTGTCTCACCCATGACCCACAACTTCTTTATGACCATGCTTCATTAGAGTACAATCCTAGTTTCTACGAATAGCTTATTCCAAGGCTAAGTGATACAACACTAAATCTTACCTCTGCTTCCAGTACTACAATGACCGAATCTTCCTCAAAGGATGTGAAGTAGACTAACGTACATAAGCCTTCTACTAACCCGAACACTGTGGCTAGAAGAGGTATGCTTGCAACTCTAGATCCTAGCTAGGCACAATGCCACCGATGTCCCTCCTAACTCACCCCACCAGTTAATCTCAATTGAGCCGATTGACCCCGGGATGCTCCAAAGGATGTTACTAAGATACATCTCCAAATCAACCCTACTAAACTTGACCCTCCTTCTGCCGCCATCAAGCCTTTGCTAGTATAGCGACCATCGAGTACCATGGCTACTCATTCGGCAAAGAGATTCAATTCCTTTGAAACAGAATGCCTACTCCAATTTGAGGCCATATACACTAGTTATGCCGAGTTGTTTGCAATGATTGATGTAGGCCTCGCTAATGATGAGGCAGTTTAGGTTGCTTCTAAATGGCATCCCACTTGGGTGGACAATGAACATCTTTTCGATAAAAACCTCTTGATTCAGAAGGAATATGTTAGACTCTCCCTTAGGATCACTTGCTATCATGCTGATTTGTTCCTTCTTATGCTTATGTGACCAAAATCCAAGGCCAATCAGTACTTGACGAGCCTGAGCGAAATTGTCATTCCTCGAGTCTGTTGTTGCAAAAGTGGTTTTCTCATTGACTTGAGATTTCTTGCGATGATAGTTGTCTTATGACCACGGATAAGCAATGCCATACAGTCAATACACTTCAAGCTAACCCAACTTACTATGAGACCGCTTCACTGCACTCTATCATCCCAGCTCGAAATCTCGCCTTGCCATGAAAGTTGATATATCACCCATTGCTCGACAAGATTATGATCAAAGAGGAACTACGCATTGCCAGTCGCTTTGTAGGACCCTCTTTGATCGGCAGTTCAATAACTTATATTTGTGGACTAGATACCAAACCACCAAACTTGGATGCTTTTGCCAAATTGGAGTACACTTCGAATTTCTATGACTAGTGGATCCCAAAAACGGTAAAATACTAACCCTTTTTCCTTTTTAGTCTTAGTTTCTTTATACATATTTTTCTTTAGCTCGATTTGCTGCACTAATAAGAGCAAAAGTCCCTCTGACTTAAGAAAATAACACTGCATCTTATGTGAGGGCAAAACATTAACACAACAGGTACAAGCTCAAACCCTTTCGCTCCTCGTGTGATGGCGAAATTTAAGGAAGAAGAAAGCTGTTCATAATTCTTTCTATCTTTTTCCCTTGAATCAATTGCATGGTACTCTCAAAGTTTCACAAGTGAATGCAGGAAAACAATAAGTGACAAAGCAACGCAACGAACCTCAAGGCTCGAAGACAATATCATCGACGATAGAAGCTTTCCATGAACATCCTATGCTTGCATGCAACAAGATTAAAGAATTGAAGCTGACACTAGCATCAGAACCTTCTTGAAGATCTCAAGCTTGAGAGGCATCACATCAAGGCATCGAAGGCCAATCAAGACTGTTAACAAGTTTATCTTGGAGCCTCACTAAAGGAACACGAGACTTAAAGAACCAGCAACAATGAGGTTCCACTTTCTTCAATGACACCATACATTTACAACAACATCTAATGGTCATCTACTTCCTTAGGAGCACTTGCGAATCGCTTCATCGATGAGCATACCAATCTTCATCGGCAAGTTCAAGTTTTTCTTCAACAATAGCTTCATCAGGGAATGTGCTTCAACGCCCATGCTCAATGTTCAAATTTTCATTGTACACACCTCAATGCACCAATCATCTTATGCGCCAAGTTTTATTATTTGCAGCTAGCCTTCTGATCTCGTACTTCCATTTCTCCTTGTAAGGTAGCATGCTTATTGTATATCATTGTTGTTATCGACTTGCCAAAAAAAAAAAGAGAAAAGAAAGAAAAAAAAACAAAAAAGAATAAGAAATATGCACACACATACACTCCACCACACCTAGGGGTCCTCAAGTTGGATGCGTCCAATGACCCTAGTTGGCTAGCTCCATCTCTAATCCCCTAGCCCTTTTCCCATTTTCCCACACCCTTACTTAGGGCACATCAACGTCAAGACATACCTAAGGAGTCTCGGCTCGCCTTGGTGGACTTGTCTCCCTGACTCACTTGCACATTTCATCCCTTCCTTTGATTCACCCAGCTTCATCAATCCTTACGTATCAAAAAGGTGAAAAGGTTCTTCAACATAAAGCCAACAATTGCATTAGTTACCATGTGTGGTTGATCCCACAGAGACCCATGTTCTTCAAGAGCTTATTGGATTGAACACCTACTCCTGTCCATCCCACATCAATGTCTCGCTAGCATCTTCATCATTCAATAACTACCTTTTCCCTCGACACGCACGATTCTTCCCATCCTCATTAGGTCAAGATCCCTTGATTCATCAAGTACAAGTCATCACTCACTGCAACATCCGTGAAGTAGTCTTCTAACTATGTATTAGACTATGTATGCATGCGCACTCACTATAGTATTTGCACAATAATCTATTCATAGTTTTGGGTCCTCGAGTGTGGGACAATACTTCAAGCTTGCTTGGAGTTCGACCCACTTCCCAAATCGAGAACATCATATATCATGTACGCGAGCAACAGACTAGCACTTTCCCCTAGGAAGTGTTTGCACGTGAGGTTTACTTTGAAGGTACAACGGTTCATGGAGGATCATAAGCCATCACTTCTACATCACCATTGAATCTCCCATCTTCCATTCTAGCTGTCTCCATTAGAAGAACCATTAGTCAAGTGTATCTTTAGCACAATCAAATCCTACAGGATTTCTCACCAGTAGCAACATCATCCTCTTCAAGCAGCAACAAATTCTTCATCAACAGCATTCATTTCTCCTTATCAAGATTATTTATTCAATTGATTGTTCCTAGCATTCCACATCTTCGGTGCAAGCTATAGTTTGCTGCCTGTGATGTGAGTGCCATGGGATTGGCACTTGTCTAGGGAAAATAATGTTAATAGTATTTTGAGAAGACTGCAAAAGTAGAAGTGTCGACTACTATTTTTTGGTGGATATTATTTTTATGGAGCTTTCGCGCCTTATTTTTGGACGCTTGGATTATATTTGTACGTCATGGACATCTATCAAACTATCATGCAGATGTATTAGTTTGTGAGAGCCAGCAGGCTCATTCTCGTGCAGATTGTATCTGCCACTCACAATTGTGTTTGTCGCACCTGCAACTATTGCGTCGAATACACACATGTATTTTTAATTAGAATATCTTAGGCTTGGTCTAATTATGCTAAGGTTGAAGTATGCAATGATGATTGACTAGCCTGGAGCCCACAAAGTGGGTAGGATGCAAACCCCAAATGCAAAAGGGGCACAAACCCTAAACACAAAAGAGGTGAAAACCCTGAACAAAAAAGGGGCGAAACCCTAAACCTAACCCTAATTCTTAGTCTACATAAGGATGGGAGGTCTCAGTTGTATGGACCCTTCTGGCACATCCATGCTGCAGAAGCTTTATCAGTGCCGCTACTCAAGCTTTCCGGTCTATCTTCTTGCTTCCATTGTGTTGAGAGTGACTGAAAGGGAGAGGTGTGCTGAGCAAGGGACTGAGAGAAGGTGAAGCTCTTCACCATCCTCTTGCTTTGCTTGCCTTCTCTACTGGCTCTTCCACTCATTGTTGCGCTTGGTTGTGGATGCGACGGCATTGGATCGTGTTGATCGTGGTTGTGGAACCATCTTTGATCCTTTGAGTCATCAAACGCAAGAAAGTAAGCTAGGTGGGCTCACTGCAACTTGAGCTAGTCTTGTGTTTTTGCTTTCTTGGGTTGGAGAGGAGGATGCTTGGTTAGTTAAAGCGGAGTGTTGAGAGACAAGGTGAGATATTATTGCCAAAGTGAGTTGTAGCTCTTCTGAAACAATAGAAGTCCGTCCAAAGCCCTGATTGTTGGCGCGTTAAGCTCAACAGTCGCGTTCTTATTTTCTAAATGTGCTTACTCTATTGCCATTTCTTCTAGGATTCCGACTATGGCTTTAGGCTTTAGCGTTTCCAAAGATTATGGACAAGTTGGACAAGATTGTGGGAGCATGAGATTGCTTGTGCTTTCAAAGCTTTTATATTTATCCTAACATCATCTCACTACTTTACCTTGATCCTTGTTGAAGCTGATAGGTATGGTCACAATTGATGGTTGTGACTACTCGGTTTCCACACTCGATCATACATCAAGTTTTATTTGTAACAATTGGAAGGATTTGTTGCTTGAAATCCTTAGAACCCTTAGAAGCATTTACTAGCTTAGCACCTTAGGGAAAAGCGAGAGTGGACACATCTATGGATTGGTTATGTGGTGGGGCTATTGACTTCTTGCCCAGCCTTGTGGATTCCTTTTCTATGGTTTCAATAGTTGCTTGCTACCGTTGTTGTTTCTTTAGTTTTGTTTCTTTCTGTTGGATAAGGAAGGCATGAACTTAGGAGATTTGGTGCCTTCACTTGGTTTGGCAGCTGTATTACTGGACTACTAATGAGGGATCACTTTTCCTTTCATCTCCTCATCATGAGGCTTCTCTAGGTCATACTAAGTGATATTACAAGGTTGCTGCGGTGACTCAACAGCCTCTTGCTTTGAAGAGTTGAGCCTTTTAGCCATCTCCTCTTCATCAAACATATTAATTATGGGTGCTAAAATTTGTTCTTACTCGATTGTTGATCTTGGGGCTTTATCCCATTCAATTATGGGAGGCTTGTGAGATAAAGCCCTCAAGTGTTGATAAGCAACAATCCCACATTGTTGCCGGTTCTTCAAAACAACCAACGTCTCCTCGAAACCAAGAACCTTTGTCACCCAAACCAAAACAGAAAATCTGGTAGTATAGAAGCCTAGTGTAGCTGCTCAATCTAAGGAAAAGGATCCACAAGGGACAGGTACAAAAGCATCAAAAGAGCAATGACCTCCCTCTACAAGTGTTATCAGAAACAAATTTGGAACCACCAAGTCCATGAATACTTCCACTTAGTCCGAGGACCCAAGTGCACAATCATCTTTGACTATCGTGATTGACCACTCCACCGAATTAGAAGTTGCTACTTTGAATTCTGAGATGGAACCCATACAGCCATAGCCCTTGACTGGGGCTCTGACCAAGACTGCCACTTCAGCTCTACTAAAGAACAAGCCTCTAGTACTTTAGCCTCACACAAGGATATAGAATCTAGTGCAAAGAGCACTACGAATCCATTGATCCACAAGTCGTGTTCTTCTCAATCAAAAGCTCCAATACACTTGAAACCAGCTAAACGATCGATCATGGGGATGTGAAAGAAGAGGGGCCAACACAAAGATCAATCAGAAGCTACAAGCTCTCAAGAACTGGACGGAATCCTCTTGACTTCATTTTCTCGTGCATATGTTCACGCCGACCTTAGAATTCAGACTGCTGAGCATCAAGAACTCTTAGAAAAGTCTTTGACATCATCAGAGCAATCACAAACTTATTGAACTTACCCCCAGCAGTCATGGGAAAAGTTATAAAGCAAATGACCAAGGTAGAGTAGGAGAAGCATCGCTTAATTCCTATGTTCTACACTGGGAAGCACACAGCAAGTTGGGAGGGTGTTGCAGCATTGGCCAAGAAAGCAAAAGGACGAAGTGAGTTTAAACGAAAATGGTATTCTAGTCGAGGGTTAGCTGCATGATATGGTAGCCACCTAATTTTAGACTATTGCTGAGCAAAGAAAGGCACTTTGGACTTTAATGCATGATCCAACATATGTGGCTCATATATCTCTCCAAGTGCTTGCACTTGTCCGTGGTGTCAACATTTCTAAATGGGCTAAACTTGATCCCTTGTGTGATAAGCTTCTTTCATAGGAAGAACTACACATTGCAGGTCAATTAGGACAACGAGACATGATGATTGATGCCACTAGATATATCTTCTGTCTCACCCATGACCCACAACTTCTTTATGACCATGCTTCATTAGAGTACAATCCTAGTTTCTACGAATAGCTTATTCCAAGGCTAAGTGATACAACACTAAATCTTACCTCTGCTTCCAGTACTACAATGACCGAATCTTCCTCAAAGGATGTGAAGTAGACTAACGTACATAAGCCTTCTACTAACCCGAACACTGTGGCTAGAAGAGGTATGCTTGCAACTCTAGATCCTAGCTAGGCACAATGCCACCGATGTCCCTCCTAACTCACCCCACCAGTTAATCTCAATTGAGCCGATTGACCCCGGGATGCTCCAAAGGATGTTACTAAGATACATCTCCAAATCAACCCTACTAAACTTGACCCTCCTTCTGCCGCCATCAAGCCTTTGCTAGTATAGCGACCATCGAGTACCATGGCTACTCATTCGGCAAAGAGATTCAATTCCTTTGAAACAGAATGCCTACTCCAATTTGAGGCCATATACACTAGTTATGCCGAGTTGTTTGCAATGATTGATGTAGGCCTCGCTAATGATGAGGCAGTTTAGGTTGCTTCTAAATGGCATCCCACTTGGGTGGACAATGAACATCTTTTCGATAAAAACCTCTTGATTCAGAAGGAATATGTTAGACTCTCCCTTAGGATCACTTGCTATCATGCTGATTTGTTCCTTCTTATGCTTATGTGACCAAAATCCAAGGCCAATCAGTACTTGACGAGCCTGAGCGAAATTGTCATTCCTCGAGTCTGTTGTTGCAAAAGTGGTTTTCTCATTGACTTGAGATTTCTTGCGATGATAGTTGTCTTATGACCACGGATAAGCAATGCCATACAGTCAATACACTTCAAGCTAACCCAACTTACTATGAGACCGCTTCACTGCACTCTATCATCCCAGCTCGAAATCTCGCCTTGCCATGAAAGTTGATATATCACCCATTGCTCGACAAGATTATGATCAAAGAGGAACTACGCATTGCCAGTCGCTTTGTAGGACCCTCTTTGATCGGCAGTTCAATAACTTATATTTGTGGACTAGATACCAAACCACCAAACTTGGATGCTTTTGCCAAATTGGAGTACACTTCGAATTTCTATGACTAGTGGATCCCAAAAACGGTAAAATACTAACCCTTTTTCCTTTTTAGTCTTAGTTTCTTTATACATATTTTTCTTTAGCTCGATTTGCTGCACTAATAAGAGCAAAAGTCCCTCTGACTTAAGAAAATAACACTGCATCTTATGTGAGGGCAAAACATTAACACAACAGGTACAAGCTCAAACCCTTTCGCTCCTCGTGTGATGGCGAAATTTAAGGAAGAAGAAAGCTGTTCATAATTCTTTCTATCTTTTTCCCTTGAATCAATTGCATGGTACTCTCAAAGTTTCACAAGTGAATGCAGGAAAACAATAAGTGACAAAGCAACGCAACGAACCTCAAGGCTCGAAGACAATATCATCGACGATAGAAGCTTTCCATGAACATCCTATGCTTGCATGCAACAAGATTAAAGAATTGAAGCTGACACTAGCATCAGAACCTTCTTGAAGATCTCAAGCTTGAGAGGCATCACATCAAGGCATCGAAGGCCAATCAAGACTGTTAACAAGTTTATCTTGGAGCCTCACTAAAGGAACACGAGACTTAAAGAACCAGCAACAATGAGGTTCCACTTTCTTCAATGACACCATACATTTACAACAACATCTAATGGTCATCTACTTCCTTAGGAGCACTTGCGAATCGCTTCATCGATGAGCATACCAATCTTCATCGGCAAGTTCAAGTTTTTCTTCAACAATAGCTTCATCAGGGAATGTGCTTCAACGCCCATGCTCAATGTTCAAATTTTCATTGTACACACCTCAATGCACCAATCATCTTATGCGCCAAGTTTTATTATTTGCAGCTAGCCTTCTGATCTCGTACTTCCATTTCTCCTTGTAAGGTAGCATGCTTATTGTATATCATTGTTGTTATCGACTTGCCAAAAAAAAAAAGAGAAAAGAAAGAAAAAAAAACAAAAAAGAATAAGAAATATGCACACACATACACTCCACCACACCTAGGGGTCCTCAAGTTGGATGCGTCCAATGACCCTAGTTGGCTAGCTCCATCTCTAATCCCCTAGCCCTTTTCCCATTTTCCCACACCCTTACTTAGGGCACATCAACGTCAAGACATACCTAAGGAGTCTCGGCTCGCCTTGGTGGACTTGTCTCCCTGACTCACTTGCACATTTCATCCCTTCCTTTGATTCACCCAGCTTCATCAATCCTTACGTATCAAAAAGGTGAAAAGGTTCTTCAACATAAAGCCAACAATTGCATTAGTTACCATGTGTGGTTGATCCCACAGAGACCCATGTTCTTCAAGAGCTTATTGGATTGAACACCTACTCCTGTCCATCCCACATCAATGTCTCGCTAGCATCTTCATCATTCAATAACTACCTTTTCCCTCGACACGCACGATTCTTCCCATCCTCATTAGGTCAAGATCCCTTGATTCATCAAGTACAAGTCATCACTCACTGCAACATCCGTGAAGTAGTCTTCTAACTATGTATTAGACTATGTATGCATGCGCACTCACTATAGTATTTGCACAATAATCTATTCATAGTTTTGGGTCCTCGAGTGTGGGACAATACTTCAAGCTTGCTTGGAGTTCGACCCACTTCCCAAATCGAGAACATCATATATCATGTACGCGAGCAACAGACTAGCACTTTCCCCTAGGAAGTGTTTGCACGTGAGGTTTACTTTGAAGGTACAACGGTTCATGGAGGATCATAAGCCATCACTTCTACATCACCATTGAATCTCCCATCTTCCATTCTAGCTGTCTCCATTAGAAGAACCATTAGTCAAGTGTATCTTTAGCACAATCAAATCCTACAGGATTTCTCACCAGTAGCAACATCATCCTCTTCAAGCAGCAACAAATTCTTCATCAACAGCATTCATTTCTCCTTATCAAGATTATTTATTCAATTGATTGTTCCTAGCATTCCACATCTTCGGTGCAAGCTATAGTTTGCTGCCTGTGATGTGAGTGCCATGGGATTGGCACTTGTCTAGGGAAAATAATGTTAATAGTATTTTGAGAAGACTGCAAAAGTAGAAGTGTCGACTACTATTTTTTGGTGGATATTATTTTTATGGAGCTTTCGCGCCTTATTTTTGGACGCTTGGATTATATTTGTACGTCATGGACATCTATCAAACTATCATGCAGATGTATTAGTTTGTGAGAGCCAGCAGGCTCATTCTCGTGCAGATTGTATCTGCCACTCACAATTGTGTTTGTCGCACCTGCAACTATTGCGTCGAATACACACATGTATTTTTAATTAGAATATCTTAGGCTTGGTCTAATTATGCTAAGGTTGAAGTATGCAATGATGATTGACTAGCCTGGAGCCCACAAAGTGGGTAGGATGCAAACCCCAAATGCAAAAGGGGCACAAACCCTAAACACAAAAGAGGTGAAAACCCTGAACAAAAAAGGGGCGAAACCCTAAACCTAACCCTAATTCTTAGTCTACATAAGGATGGGAGGTCTCAGTTGTATGGACCCTTCTGGCACATCCATGCTGCAGAAGCTTTATCAGTGCCGCTACTCAAGCTTTCCGGTCTATCTTCTTGCTTCCATTGTGTTGAGAGTGACTGAAAGGGAGAGGTGTGCTGAGCAAGGGACTGAGAGAAGGTGAAGCTCTTCACCATCCTCTTGCTTTGCTTGCCTTCTCTACTGGCTCTTCCACTCATTGTTGCGCTTGGTTGTGGATGCGACGGCATTGGATCGTGTTGATCGTGGTTGTGGAACCATCTTTGATCCTTTGAGTCATCAAACGCAAGAAAGTAAGCTAGGTGGGCTCACTGCAACTTGAGCTAGTCTTGTGTTTTTGCTTTCTTGGGTTGGAGAGGAGGATGCTTGGTTAGTTAAAGCGGAGTGTTGAGAGACAAGGTGAGATATTATTGCCAAAGTGAGTTGTAGCTCTTCTGAAACAATAGAAGTCCGTCCAAAGCCCTGATTGTTGGCGCGTTAAGCTCAACAGTCGCGTTCTTATTTTCTAAATGTGCTTACTCTATTGCCATTTCTTCTAGGATTCCGACTATGGCTTTAGGCTTTAGCGTTTCCAAAGATTATGGACAAGTTGGACAAGATTGTGGGAGCATGAGATTGCTTGTGCTTTCAAAGCTTTTATATTTATCCTAACATCATCTCACTACTTTACCTTGATCCTTGTTGAAGCTGATAGGTATGGTCACAATTGATGGTTGTGACTACTCGGTTTCCACACTCGATCATACATCAAGTTTTATTTGTAACAATTGGAAGGATTTGTTGCTTGAAATCCTTAGAACCCTTAGAAGCATTTACTAGCTTAGCACCTTAGGGAAAAGCGAGAGTGGACACATCTATGGATTGGTTATGTGGTGGGGCTATTGACTTCTTGCCCAGCCTTGTGGATTCCTTTTCTATGGTTTCAATAGTTGCTTGCTACCGTTGTTGTTTCTTTAGTTTTGTTTCTTTCTGTTGGATAAGGAAGGCATGAACTTAGGAGATTTGGTGCCTTCACTTGGTTTGGCAGCTGTATTACTGGACTACTAATGAGGGATCACTTTTCCTTTCATCTCCTCATCATGAGGCTTCTCTAGGTCATACTAAGTGATATTACAAGGTTGCTGCGGTGACTCAACAGCCTCTTGCTTTGAAGAGTTGAGCCTTTTAGCCATCTCCTCTTCATCAAACATATTAATTATGGGTGCTAAAATTTGTTCTTACTCGATTGTTGATCTTGGGGCTTTATCCCATTCAATTATGGGAGGCTTGTGAGATAAAGCCCTCAAGTGTTGATAAGCAACAATCCCACATTGTTGCCGGTTCTTCAAAACAACCAACGTCTCCTCGAAACCAAGAACCTTTGTCACCCAAACCAAAACAGAAAATCTGGTAGTATAGAAGCCTAGTGTAGCTGCTCAATCTAAGGAAAAGGATCCACAAGGGACAGGTACAAAAGCATCAAAAGAGCAATGACCTCCCTCTACAAGTGTTATCAGAAACAAATTTGGAACCACCAAGTCCATGAATACTTCCACTTAGTCCGAGGACCCAAGTGCACAATCATCTTTGACTATCGTGATTGACCACTCCACCGAATTAGAAGTTGCTACTTTGAATTCTGAGATGGAACCCATACAGCCATAGCCCTTGACTGGGGCTCTGACCAAGACTGCCACTTCAGCTCTACTAAAGAACAAGCCTCTAGTACTTTAGCCTCACACAAGGATATAGAATCTAGTGCAAAGAGCACTACGAATCCATTGATCCACAAGTCGTGTTCTTCTCAATCAAAAGCTCCAATACACTTGAAACCAGCTAAACGATCGATCATGGGGATGTGAAAGAAGAGGGGCCAACACAAAGATCAATCAGAAGCTACAAGCTCTCAAGAACTGGACGGAATCCTCTTGACTTCATTTTCTCGTGCATATGTTCACGCCGACCTTAGAATTCAGACTGCTGAGCATCAAGAACTCTTAGAAAAGTCTTTGACATCATCAGAGCAATCACAAACTTATTGAACTTACCCCCAGCAGTCATGGGAAAAGTTATAAAGCAAATGACCAAGGTAGAGTAGGAGAAGCATCGCTTAATTCCTATGTTCTACACTGGGAAGCACACAGCAAGTTGGGAGGGTGTTGCAGCATTGGCCAAGAAAGCAAAAGGACGAAGTGAGTTTAAACGAAAATGGTATTCTAGTCGAGGGTTAGCTGCATGATATGGTAGCCACCTAATTTTAGACTATTGCTGAGCAAAGAAAGGCACTTTGGACTTTAATGCATGATCCAACATATGTGGCTCATATATCTCTCCAAGTGCTTGCACTTGTCCGTGGTGTCAACATTTCTAAATGGGCTAAACTTGATCCCTTGTGTGATAAGCTTCTTTCATAGGAAGAACTACACATTGCAGGTCAATTAGGACAACGAGACATGATGATTGATGCCACTAGATATATCTTCTGTCTCACCCATGACCCACAACTTCTTTATGACCATGCTTCATTAGAGTACAATCCTAGTTTCTACGAATAGCTTATTCCAAGGCTAAGTGATACAACACTAAATCTTACCTCTGCTTCCAGTACTACAATGACCGAATCTTCCTCAAAGGATGTGAAGTAGACTAACGTACATAAGCCTTCTACTAACCCGAACACTGTGGCTAGAAGAGGTATGCTTGCAACTCTAGATCCTAGCTAGGCACAATGCCACCGATGTCCCTCCTAACTCACCCCACCAGTTAATCTCAATTGAGCCGATTGACCCCGGGATGCTCCAAAGGATGTTACTAAGATACATCTCCAAATCAACCCTACTAAACTTGACCCTCCTTCTGCCGCCATCAAGCCTTTGCTAGTATAGCGACCATCGAGTACCATGGCTACTCATTCGGCAAAGAGATTCAATTCCTTTGAAACAGAATGCCTACTCCAATTTGAGGCCATATACACTAGTTATGCCGAGTTGTTTGCAATGATTGATGTAGGCCTCGCTAATGATGAGGCAGTTTAGGTTGCTTCTAAATGGCATCCCACTTGGGTGGACAATGAACATCTTTTCGATAAAAACCTCTTGATTCAGAAGGAATATGTTAGACTCTCCCTTAGGATCACTTGCTATCATGCTGATTTGTTCCTTCTTATGCTTATGTGACCAAAATCCAAGGCCAATCAGTACTTGACGAGCCTGAGCGAAATTGTCATTCCTCGAGTCTGTTGTTGCAAAAGTGGTTTTCTCATTGACTTGAGATTTCTTGCGATGATAGTTGTCTTATGACCACGGATAAGCAATGCCATACAGTCAATACACTTCAAGCTAACCCAACTTACTATGAGACCGCTTCACTGCACTCTATCATCCCAGCTCGAAATCTCGCCTTGCCATGAAAGTTGATATATCACCCATTGCTCGACAAGATTATGATCAAAGAGGAACTACGCATTGCCAGTCGCTTTGTAGGACCCTCTTTGATCGGCAGTTCAATAACTTATATTTGTGGACTAGATACCAAACCACCAAACTTGGATGCTTTTGCCAAATTGGAGTACACTTCGAATTTCTATGACTAGTGGATCCCAAAAACGGTAAAATACTAACCCTTTTTCCTTTTTAGTCTTAGTTTCTTTATACATATTTTTCTTTAGCTCGATTTGCTGCACTAATAAGAGCAAAAGTCCCTCTGACTTAAGAAAATAACACTGCATCTTATGTGAGGGCAAAACATTAACACAACAGGTACAAGCTCAAACCCTTTCGCTCCTCGTGTGATGGCGAAATTTAAGGAAGAAGAAAGCTGTTCATAATTCTTTCTATCTTTTTCCCTTGAATCAATTGCATGGTACTCTCAAAGTTTCACAAGTGAATGCAGGAAAACAATAAGTGACAAAGCAACGCAACGAACCTCAAGGCTCGAAGACAATATCATCGACGATAGAAGCTTTCCATGAACATCCTATGCTTGCATGCAACAAGATTAAAGAATTGAAGCTGACACTAGCATCAGAACCTTCTTGAAGATCTCAAGCTTGAGAGGCATCACATCAAGGCATCGAAGGCCAATCAAGACTGTTAACAAGTTTATCTTGGAGCCTCACTAAAGGAACACGAGACTTAAAGAACCAGCAACAATGAGGTTCCACTTTCTTCAATGACACCATACATTTACAACAACATCTAATGGTCATCTACTTCCTTAGGAGCACTTGCGAATCGCTTCATCGATGAGCATACCAATCTTCATCGGCAAGTTCAAGTTTTTCTTCAACAATAGCTTCATCAGGGAATGTGCTTCAACGCCCATGCTCAATGTTCAAATTTTCATTGTACACACCTCAATGCACCAATCATCTTATGCGCCAAGTTTTATTATTTGCAGCTAGCCTTCTGATCTCGTACTTCCATTTCTCCTTGTAAGGTAGCATGCTTATTGTATATCATTGTTGTTATCGACTTGCCAAAAAAAAAAAGAGAAAAGAAAGAAAAAAAAACAAAAAAGAATAAGAAATATGCACACACATACACTCCACCACACCTAGGGGTCCTCAAGTTGGATGCGTCCAATGACCCTAGTTGGCTAGCTCCATCTCTAATCCCCTAGCCCTTTTCCCATTTTCCCACACCCTTACTTAGGGCACATCAACGTCAAGACATACCTAAGGAGTCTCGGCTCGCCTTGGTGGACTTGTCTCCCTGACTCACTTGCACATTTCATCCCTTCCTTTGATTCACCCAGCTTCATCAATCCTTACGTATCAAAAAGGTGAAAAGGTTCTTCAACATAAAGCCAACAATTGCATTAGTTACCATGTGTGGTTGATCCCACAGAGACCCATGTTCTTCAAGAGCTTATTGGATTGAACACCTACTCCTGTCCATCCCACATCAATGTCTCGCTAGCATCTTCATCATTCAATAACTACCTTTTCCCTCGACACGCACGATTCTTCCCATCCTCATTAGGTCAAGATCCCTTGATTCATCAAGTACAAGTCATCACTCACTGCAACATCCGTGAAGTAGTCTTCTAACTATGTATTAGACTATGTATGCATGCGCACTCACTATAGTATTTGCACAATAATCTATTCATAGTTTTGGGTCCTCGAGTGTGGGACAATACTTCAAGCTTGCTTGGAGTTCGACCCACTTCCCAAATCGAGAACATCATATATCATGTACGCGAGCAACAGACTAGCACTTTCCCCTAGGAAGTGTTTGCACGTGAGGTTTACTTTGAAGGTACAACGGTTCATGGAGGATCATAAGCCATCACTTCTACATCACCATTGAATCTCCCATCTTCCATTCTAGCTGTCTCCATTAGAAGAACCATTAGTCAAGTGTATCTTTAGCACAATCAAATCCTACAGGATTTCTCACCAGTAGCAACATCATCCTCTTCAAGCAGCAACAAATTCTTCATCAACAGCATTCATTTCTCCTTATCAAGATTATTTATTCAATTGATTGTTCCTAGCATTCCACATCTTCGGTGCAAGCTATAGTTTGCTGCCTGTGATGTGAGTGCCATGGGATTGGCACTTGTCTAGGGAAAATAATGTTAATAGTATTTTGAGAAGACTGCAAAAGTAGAAGTGTCGACTACTATTTTTTGGTGGATATTATTTTTATGGAGCTTTCGCGCCTTATTTTTGGACGCTTGGATTATATTTGTACGTCATGGACATCTATCAAACTATCATGCAGATGTATTAGTTTGTGAGAGCCAGCAGGCTCATTCTCGTGCAGATTGTATCTGCCACTCACAATTGTGTTTGTCGCACCTGCAACTATTGCGTCGAATACACACATGTATTTTTAATTAGAATATCTTAGGCTTGGTCTAATTATGCTAAGGTTGAAGTATGCAATGATGATTGACTAGCCTGGAGCCCACAAAGTGGGTAGGATGCAAACCCCAAATGCAAAAGGGGCACAAACCCTAAACACAAAAGAGGTGAAAACCCTGAACAAAAAAGGGGCGAAACCCTAAACCTAACCCTAATTCTTAGTCTACATAAGGATGGGAGGTCTCAGTTGTATGGACCCTTCTGGCACATCCATGCTGCAGAAGCTTTATCAGTGCCGCTACTCAAGCTTTCCGGTCTATCTTCTTGCTTCCATTGTGTTGAGAGTGACTGAAAGGGAGAGGTGTGCTGAGCAAGGGACTGAGAGAAGGTGAAGCTCTTCACCATCCTCTTGCTTTGCTTGCCTTCTCTACTGGCTCTTCCACTCATTGTTGCGCTTGGTTGTGGATGCGACGGCATTGGATCGTGTTGATCGTGGTTGTGGAACCATCTTTGATCCTTTGAGTCATCAAACGCAAGAAAGTAAGCTAGGTGGGCTCACTGCAACTTGAGCTAGTCTTGTGTTTTTGCTTTCTTGGGTTGGAGAGGAGGATGCTTGGTTAGTTAAAGCGGAGTGTTGAGAGACAAGGTGAGATATTATTGCCAAAGTGAGTTGTAGCTCTTCTGAAACAATAGAAGTCCGTCCAAAGCCCTGATTGTTGGCGCGTTAAGCTCAACAGTCGCGTTCTTATTTTCTAAATGTGCTTACTCTATTGCCATTTCTTCTAGGATTCCGACTATGGCTTTAGGCTTTAGCGTTTCCAAAGATTATGGACAAGTTGGACAAGATTGTGGGAGCATGAGATTGCTTGTGCTTTCAAAGCTTTTATATTTATCCTAACATCATCTCACTACTTTACCTTGATCCTTGTTGAAGCTGATAGGTATGGTCACAATTGATGGTTGTGACTACTCGGTTTCCACACTCGATCATACATCAAGTTTTATTTGTAACAATTGGAAGGATTTGTTGCTTGAAATCCTTAGAACCCTTAGAAGCATTTACTAGCTTAGCACCTTAGGGAAAAGCGAGAGTGGACACATCTATGGATTGGTTATGTGGTGGGGCTATTGACTTCTTGCCCAGCCTTGTGGATTCCTTTTCTATGGTTTCAATAGTTGCTTGCTACCGTTGTTGTTTCTTTAGTTTTGTTTCTTTCTGTTGGATAAGGAAGGCATGAACTTAGGAGATTTGGTGCCTTCACTTGGTTTGGCAGCTGTATTACTGGACTACTAATGAGGGATCACTTTTCCTTTCATCTCCTCATCATGAGGCTTCTCTAGGTCATACTAAGTGATATTACAAGGTTGCTGCGGTGACTCAACAGCCTCTTGCTTTGAAGAGTTGAGCCTTTTAGCCATCTCCTCTTCATCAAACATATTAATTATGGGTGCTAAAATTTGTTCTTACTCGATTGTTGATCTTGGGGCTTTATCCCATTCAATTATGGGAGGCTTGTGAGATAAAGCCCTCAAGTGTTGATAAGCAACAATCCCACATTGTTGCCGGTTCTTCAAAACAACCAACGTCTCCTCGAAACCAAGAACCTTTGTCACCCAAACCAAAACAGAAAATCTGGTAGTATAGAAGCCTAGTGTAGCTGCTCAATCTAAGGAAAAGGATCCACAAGGGACAGGTACAAAAGCATCAAAAGAGCAATGACCTCCCTCTACAAGTGTTATCAGAAACAAATTTGGAACCACCAAGTCCATGAATACTTCCACTTAGTCCGAGGACCCAAGTGCACAATCATCTTTGACTATCGTGATTGACCACTCCACCGAATTAGAAGTTGCTACTTTGAATTCTGAGATGGAACCCATACAGCCATAGCCCTTGACTGGGGCTCTGACCAAGACTGCCACTTCAGCTCTACTAAAGAACAAGCCTCTAGTACTTTAGCCTCACACAAGGATATAGAATCTAGTGCAAAGAGCACTACGAATCCATTGATCCACAAGTCGTGTTCTTCTCAATCAAAAGCTCCAATACACTTGAAACCAGCTAAACGATCGATCATGGGGATGTGAAAGAAGAGGGGCCAACACAAAGATCAATCAGAAGCTACAAGCTCTCAAGAACTGGACGGAATCCTCTTGACTTCATTTTCTCGTGCATATGTTCACGCCGACCTTAGAATTCAGACTGCTGAGCATCAAGAACTCTTAGAAAAGTCTTTGACATCATCAGAGCAATCACAAACTTATTGAACTTACCCCCAGCAGTCATGGGAAAAGTTATAAAGCAAATGACCAAGGTAGAGTAGGAGAAGCATCGCTTAATTCCTATGTTCTACACTGGGAAGCACACAGCAAGTTGGGAGGGTGTTGCAGCATTGGCCAAGAAAGCAAAAGGACGAAGTGAGTTTAAACGAAAATGGTATTCTAGTCGAGGGTTAGCTGCATGATATGGTAGCCACCTAATTTTAGACTATTGCTGAGCAAAGAAAGGCACTTTGGACTTTAATGCATGATCCAACATATGTGGCTCATATATCTCTCCAAGTGCTTGCACTTGTCCGTGGTGTCAACATTTCTAAATGGGCTAAACTTGATCCCTTGTGTGATAAGCTTCTTTCATAGGAAGAACTACACATTGCAGGTCAATTAGGACAACGAGACATGATGATTGATGCCACTAGATATATCTTCTGTCTCACCCATGACCCACAACTTCTTTATGACCATGCTTCATTAGAGTACAATCCTAGTTTCTACGAATAGCTTATTCCAAGGCTAAGTGATACAACACTAAATCTTACCTCTGCTTCCAGTACTACAATGACCGAATCTTCCTCAAAGGATGTGAAGTAGACTAACGTACATAAGCCTTCTACTAACCCGAACACTGTGGCTAGAAGAGGTATGCTTGCAACTCTAGATCCTAGCTAGGCACAATGCCACCGATGTCCCTCCTAACTCACCCCACCAGTTAATCTCAATTGAGCCGATTGACCCCGGGATGCTCCAAAGGATGTTACTAAGATACATCTCCAAATCAACCCTACTAAACTTGACCCTCCTTCTGCCGCCATCAAGCCTTTGCTAGTATAGCGACCATCGAGTACCATGGCTACTCATTCGGCAAAGAGATTCAATTCCTTTGAAACAGAATGCCTACTCCAATTTGAGGCCATATACACTAGTTATGCCGAGTTGTTTGCAATGATTGATGTAGGCCTCGCTAATGATGAGGCAGTTTAGGTTGCTTCTAAATGGCATCCCACTTGGGTGGACAATGAACATCTTTTCGATAAAAACCTCTTGATTCAGAAGGAATATGTTAGACTCTCCCTTAGGATCACTTGCTATCATGCTGATTTGTTCCTTCTTATGCTTATGTGACCAAAATCCAAGGCCAATCAGTACTTGACGAGCCTGAGCGAAATTGTCATTCCTCGAGTCTGTTGTTGCAAAAGTGGTTTTCTCATTGACTTGAGATTTCTTGCGATGATAGTTGTCTTATGACCACGGATAAGCAATGCCATACAGTCAATACACTTCAAGCTAACCCAACTTACTATGAGACCGCTTCACTGCACTCTATCATCCCAGCTCGAAATCTCGCCTTGCCATGAAAGTTGATATATCACCCATTGCTCGACAAGATTATGATCAAAGAGGAACTACGCATTGCCAGTCGCTTTGTAGGACCCTCTTTGATCGGCAGTTCAATAACTTATATTTGTGGACTAGATACCAAACCACCAAACTTGGATGCTTTTGCCAAATTGGAGTACACTTCGAATTTCTATGACTAGTGGATCCCAAAAACGGTAAAATACTAACCCTTTTTCCTTTTTAGTCTTAGTTTCTTTATACATATTTTTCTTTAGCTCGATTTGCTGCACTAATAAGAGCAAAAGTCCCTCTGACTTAAGAAAATAACACTGCATCTTATGTGAGGGCAAAACATTAACACAACAGGTACAAGCTCAAACCCTTTCGCTCCTCGTGTGATGGCGAAATTTAAGGAAGAAGAAAGCTGTTCATAATTCTTTCTATCTTTTTCCCTTGAATCAATTGCATGGTACTCTCAAAGTTTCACAAGTGAATGCAGGAAAACAATAAGTGACAAAGCAACGCAACGAACCTCAAGGCTCGAAGACAATATCATCGACGATAGAAGCTTTCCATGAACATCCTATGCTTGCATGCAACAAGATTAAAGAATTGAAGCTGACACTAGCATCAGAACCTTCTTGAAGATCTCAAGCTTGAGAGGCATCACATCAAGGCATCGAAGGCCAATCAAGACTGTTAACAAGTTTATCTTGGAGCCTCACTAAAGGAACACGAGACTTAAAGAACCAGCAACAATGAGGTTCCACTTTCTTCAATGACACCATACATTTACAACAACATCTAATGGTCATCTACTTCCTTAGGAGCACTTGCGAATCGCTTCATCGATGAGCATACCAATCTTCATCGGCAAGTTCAAGTTTTTCTTCAACAATAGCTTCATCAGGGAATGTGCTTCAACGCCCATGCTCAATGTTCAAATTTTCATTGTACACACCTCAATGCACCAATCATCTTATGCGCCAAGTTTTATTATTTGCAGCTAGCCTTCTGATCTCGTACTTCCATTTCTCCTTGTAAGGTAGCATGCTTATTGTATATCATTGTTGTTATCGACTTGCCAAAAAAAAAAAGAGAAAAGAAAGAAAAAAAAACAAAAAAGAATAAGAAATATGCACACACATACACTCCACCACACCTAGGGGTCCTCAAGTTGGATGCGTCCAATGACCCTAGTTGGCTAGCTCCATCTCTAATCCCCTAGCCCTTTTCCCATTTTCCCACACCCTTACTTAGGGCACATCAACGTCAAGACATACCTAAGGAGTCTCGGCTCGCCTTGGTGGACTTGTCTCCCTGACTCACTTGCACATTTCATCCCTTCCTTTGATTCACCCAGCTTCATCAATCCTTACGTATCAAAAAGGTGAAAAGGTTCTTCAACATAAAGCCAACAATTGCATTAGTTACCATGTGTGGTTGATCCCACAGAGACCCATGTTCTTCAAGAGCTTATTGGATTGAACACCTACTCCTGTCCATCCCACATCAATGTCTCGCTAGCATCTTCATCATTCAATAACTACCTTTTCCCTCGACACGCACGATTCTTCCCATCCTCATTAGGTCAAGATCCCTTGATTCATCAAGTACAAGTCATCACTCACTGCAACATCCGTGAAGTAGTCTTCTAACTATGTATTAGACTATGTATGCATGCGCACTCACTATAGTATTTGCACAATAATCTATTCATAGTTTTGGGTCCTCGAGTGTGGGACAATACTTCAAGCTTGCTTGGAGTTCGACCCACTTCCCAAATCGAGAACATCATATATCATGTACGCGAGCAACAGACTAGCACTTTCCCCTAGGAAGTGTTTGCACGTGAGGTTTACTTTGAAGGTACAACGGTTCATGGAGGATCATAAGCCATCACTTCTACATCACCATTGAATCTCCCATCTTCCATTCTAGCTGTCTCCATTAGAAGAACCATTAGTCAAGTGTATCTTTAGCACAATCAAATCCTACAGGATTTCTCACCAGTAGCAACATCATCCTCTTCAAGCAGCAACAAATTCTTCATCAACAGCATTCATTTCTCCTTATCAAGATTATTTATTCAATTGATTGTTCCTAGCATTCCACATCTTCGGTGCAAGCTATAGTTTGCTGCCTGTGATGTGAGTGCCATGGGATTGGCACTTGTCTAGGGAAAATAATGTTAATAGTATTTTGAGAAGACTGCAAAAGTAGAAGTGTCGACTACTATTTTTTGGTGGATATTATTTTTATGGAGCTTTCGCGCCTTATTTTTGGACGCTTGGATTATATTTGTACGTCATGGACATCTATCAAACTATCATGCAGATGTATTAGTTTGTGAGAGCCAGCAGGCTCATTCTCGTGCAGATTGTATCTGCCACTCACAATTGTGTTTGTCGCACCTGCAACTATTGCGTCGAATACACACATGTATTTTTAATTAGAATATCTTAGGCTTGGTCTAATTATGCTAAGGTTGAAGTATGCAATGATGATTGACTAGCCTGGAGCCCACAAAGTGGGTAGGATGCAAACCCCAAATGCAAAAGGGGCACAAACCCTAAACACAAAAGAGGTGAAAACCCTGAACAAAAAAGGGGCGAAACCCTAAACCTAACCCTAATTCTTAGTCTACATAAGGATGGGAGGTCTCAGTTGTATGGACCCTTCTGGCACATCCATGCTGCAGAAGCTTTATCAGTGCCGCTACTCAAGCTTTCCGGTCTATCTTCTTGCTTCCATTGTGTTGAGAGTGACTGAAAGGGAGAGGTGTGCTGAGCAAGGGACTGAGAGAAGGTGAAGCTCTTCACCATCCTCTTGCTTTGCTTGCCTTCTCTACTGGCTCTTCCACTCATTGTTGCGCTTGGTTGTGGATGCGACGGCATTGGATCGTGTTGATCGTGGTTGTGGAACCATCTTTGATCCTTTGAGTCATCAAACGCAAGAAAGTAAGCTAGGTGGGCTCACTGCAACTTGAGCTAGTCTTGTGTTTTTGCTTTCTTGGGTTGGAGAGGAGGATGCTTGGTTAGTTAAAGCGGAGTGTTGAGAGACAAGGTGAGATATTATTGCCAAAGTGAGTTGTAGCTCTTCTGAAACAATAGAAGTCCGTCCAAAGCCCTGATTGTTGGCGCGTTAAGCTCAACAGTCGCGTTCTTATTTTCTAAATGTGCTTACTCTATTGCCATTTCTTCTAGGATTCCGACTATGGCTTTAGGCTTTAGCGTTTCCAAAGATTATGGACAAGTTGGACAAGATTGTGGGAGCATGAGATTGCTTGTGCTTTCAAAGCTTTTATATTTATCCTAACATCATCTCACTACTTTACCTTGATCCTTGTTGAAGCTGATAGGTATGGTCACAATTGATGGTTGTGACTACTCGGTTTCCACACTCGATCATACATCAAGTTTTATTTGTAACAATTGGAAGGATTTGTTGCTTGAAATCCTTAGAACCCTTAGAAGCATTTACTAGCTTAGCACCTTAGGGAAAAGCGAGAGTGGACACATCTATGGATTGGTTATGTGGTGGGGCTATTGACTTCTTGCCCAGCCTTGTGGATTCCTTTTCTATGGTTTCAATAGTTGCTTGCTACCGTTGTTGTTTCTTTAGTTTTGTTTCTTTCTGTTGGATAAGGAAGGCATGAACTTAGGAGATTTGGTGCCTTCACTTGGTTTGGCAGCTGTATTACTGGACTACTAATGAGGGATCACTTTTCCTTTCATCTCCTCATCATGAGGCTTCTCTAGGTCATACTAAGTGATATTACAAGGTTGCTGCGGTGACTCAACAGCCTCTTGCTTTGAAGAGTTGAGCCTTTTAGCCATCTCCTCTTCATCAAACATATTAATTATGGGTGCTAAAATTTGTTCTTACTCGATTGTTGATCTTGGGGCTTTATCCCATTCAATTATGGGAGGCTTGTGAGATAAAGCCCTCAAGTGTTGATAAGCAACAATCCCACATTGTTGCCGGTTCTTCAAAACAACCAACGTCTCCTCGAAACCAAGAACCTTTGTCACCCAAACCAAAACAGAAAATCTGGTAGTATAGAAGCCTAGTGTAGCTGCTCAATCTAAGGAAAAGGATCCACAAGGGACAGGTACAAAAGCATCAAAAGAGCAATGACCTCCCTCTACAAGTGTTATCAGAAACAAATTTGGAACCACCAAGTCCATGAATACTTCCACTTAGTCCGAGGACCCAAGTGCACAATCATCTTTGACTATCGTGATTGACCACTCCACCGAATTAGAAGTTGCTACTTTGAATTCTGAGATGGAACCCATACAGCCATAGCCCTTGACTGGGGCTCTGACCAAGACTGCCACTTCAGCTCTACTAAAGAACAAGCCTCTAGTACTTTAGCCTCACACAAGGATATAGAATCTAGTGCAAAGAGCACTACGAATCCATTGATCCACAAGTCGTGTTCTTCTCAATCAAAAGCTCCAATACACTTGAAACCAGCTAAACGATCGATCATGGGGATGTGAAAGAAGAGGGGCCAACACAAAGATCAATCAGAAGCTACAAGCTCTCAAGAACTGGACGGAATCCTCTTGACTTCATTTTCTCGTGCATATGTTCACGCCGACCTTAGAATTCAGACTGCTGAGCATCAAGAACTCTTAGAAAAGTCTTTGACATCATCAGAGCAATCACAAACTTATTGAACTTACCCCCAGCAGTCATGGGAAAAGTTATAAAGCAAATGACCAAGGTAGAGTAGGAGAAGCATCGCTTAATTCCTATGTTCTACACTGGGAAGCACACAGCAAGTTGGGAGGGTGTTGCAGCATTGGCCAAGAAAGCAAAAGGACGAAGTGAGTTTAAACGAAAATGGTATTCTAGTCGAGGGTTAGCTGCATGATATGGTAGCCACCTAATTTTAGACTATTGCTGAGCAAAGAAAGGCACTTTGGACTTTAATGCATGATCCAACATATGTGGCTCATATATCTCTCCAAGTGCTTGCACTTGTCCGTGGTGTCAACATTTCTAAATGGGCTAAACTTGATCCCTTGTGTGATAAGCTTCTTTCATAGGAAGAACTACACATTGCAGGTCAATTAGGACAACGAGACATGATGATTGATGCCACTAGATATATCTTCTGTCTCACCCATGACCCACAACTTCTTTATGACCATGCTTCATTAGAGTACAATCCTAGTTTCTACGAATAGCTTATTCCAAGGCTAAGTGATACAACACTAAATCTTACCTCTGCTTCCAGTACTACAATGACCGAATCTTCCTCAAAGGATGTGAAGTAGACTAACGTACATAAGCCTTCTACTAACCCGAACACTGTGGCTAGAAGAGGTATGCTTGCAACTCTAGATCCTAGCTAGGCACAATGCCACCGATGTCCCTCCTAACTCACCCCACCAGTTAATCTCAATTGAGCCGATTGACCCCGGGATGCTCCAAAGGATGTTACTAAGATACATCTCCAAATCAACCCTACTAAACTTGACCCTCCTTCTGCCGCCATCAAGCCTTTGCTAGTATAGCGACCATCGAGTACCATGGCTACTCATTCGGCAAAGAGATTCAATTCCTTTGAAACAGAATGCCTACTCCAATTTGAGGCCATATACACTAGTTATGCCGAGTTGTTTGCAATGATTGATGTAGGCCTCGCTAATGATGAGGCAGTTTAGGTTGCTTCTAAATGGCATCCCACTTGGGTGGACAATGAACATCTTTTCGATAAAAACCTCTTGATTCAGAAGGAATATGTTAGACTCTCCCTTAGGATCACTTGCTATCATGCTGATTTGTTCCTTCTTATGCTTATGTGACCAAAATCCAAGGCCAATCAGTACTTGACGAGCCTGAGCGAAATTGTCATTCCTCGAGTCTGTTGTTGCAAAAGTGGTTTTCTCATTGACTTGAGATTTCTTGCGATGATAGTTGTCTTATGACCACGGATAAGCAATGCCATACAGTCAATACACTTCAAGCTAACCCAACTTACTATGAGACCGCTTCACTGCACTCTATCATCCCAGCTCGAAATCTCGCCTTGCCATGAAAGTTGATATATCACCCATTGCTCGACAAGATTATGATCAAAGAGGAACTACGCATTGCCAGTCGCTTTGTAGGACCCTCTTTGATCGGCAGTTCAATAACTTATATTTGTGGACTAGATACCAAACCACCAAACTTGGATGCTTTTGCCAAATTGGAGTACACTTCGAATTTCTATGACTAGTGGATCCCAAAAACGGTAAAATACTAACCCTTTTTCCTTTTTAGTCTTAGTTTCTTTATACATATTTTTCTTTAGCTCGATTTGCTGCACTAATAAGAGCAAAAGTCCCTCTGACTTAAGAAAATAACACTGCATCTTATGTGAGGGCAAAACATTAACACAACAGGTACAAGCTCAAACCCTTTCGCTCCTCGTGTGATGGCGAAATTTAAGGAAGAAGAAAGCTGTTCATAATTCTTTCTATCTTTTTCCCTTGAATCAATTGCATGGTACTCTCAAAGTTTCACAAGTGAATGCAGGAAAACAATAAGTGACAAAGCAACGCAACGAACCTCAAGGCTCGAAGACAATATCATCGACGATAGAAGCTTTCCATGAACATCCTATGCTTGCATGCAACAAGATTAAAGAATTGAAGCTGACACTAGCATCAGAACCTTCTTGAAGATCTCAAGCTTGAGAGGCATCACATCAAGGCATCGAAGGCCAATCAAGACTGTTAACAAGTTTATCTTGGAGCCTCACTAAAGGAACACGAGACTTAAAGAACCAGCAACAATGAGGTTCCACTTTCTTCAATGACACCATACATTTACAACAACATCTAATGGTCATCTACTTCCTTAGGAGCACTTGCGAATCGCTTCATCGATGAGCATACCAATCTTCATCGGCAAGTTCAAGTTTTTCTTCAACAATAGCTTCATCAGGGAATGTGCTTCAACGCCCATGCTCAATGTTCAAATTTTCATTGTACACACCTCAATGCACCAATCATCTTATGCGCCAAGTTTTATTATTTGCAGCTAGCCTTCTGATCTCGTACTTCCATTTCTCCTTGTAAGGTAGCATGCTTATTGTATATCATTGTTGTTATCGACTTGCCAAAAAAAAAAAGAGAAAAGAAAGAAAAAAAAACAAAAAAGAATAAGAAATATGCACACACATACACTCCACCACACCTAGGGGTCCTCAAGTTGGATGCGTCCAATGACCCTAGTTGGCTAGCTCCATCTCTAATCCCCTAGCCCTTTTCCCATTTTCCCACACCCTTACTTAGGGCACATCAACGTCAAGACATACCTAAGGAGTCTCGGCTCGCCTTGGTGGACTTGTCTCCCTGACTCACTTGCACATTTCATCCCTTCCTTTGATTCACCCAGCTTCATCAATCCTTACGTATCAAAAAGGTGAAAAGGTTCTTCAACATAAAGCCAACAATTGCATTAGTTACCATGTGTGGTTGATCCCACAGAGACCCATGTTCTTCAAGAGCTTATTGGATTGAACACCTACTCCTGTCCATCCCACATCAATGTCTCGCTAGCATCTTCATCATTCAATAACTACCTTTTCCCTCGACACGCACGATTCTTCCCATCCTCATTAGGTCAAGATCCCTTGATTCATCAAGTACAAGTCATCACTCACTGCAACATCCGTGAAGTAGTCTTCTAACTATGTATTAGACTATGTATGCATGCGCACTCACTATAGTATTTGCACAATAATCTATTCATAGTTTTGGGTCCTCGAGTGTGGGACAATACTTCAAGCTTGCTTGGAGTTCGACCCACTTCCCAAATCGAGAACATCATATATCATGTACGCGAGCAACAGACTAGCACTTTCCCCTAGGAAGTGTTTGCACGTGAGGTTTACTTTGAAGGTACAACGGTTCATGGAGGATCATAAGCCATCACTTCTACATCACCATTGAATCTCCCATCTTCCATTCTAGCTGTCTCCATTAGAAGAACCATTAGTCAAGTGTATCTTTAGCACAATCAAATCCTACAGGATTTCTCACCAGTAGCAACATCATCCTCTTCAAGCAGCAACAAATTCTTCATCAACAGCATTCATTTCTCCTTATCAAGATTATTTATTCAATTGATTGTTCCTAGCATTCCACATCTTCGGTGCAAGCTATAGTTTGCTGCCTGTGATGTGAGTGCCATGGGATTGGCACTTGTCTAGGGAAAATAATGTTAATAGTATTTTGAGAAGACTGCAAAAGTAGAAGTGTCGACTACTATTTTTTGGTGGATATTATTTTTATGGAGCTTTCGCGCCTTATTTTTGGACGCTTGGATTATATTTGTACGTCATGGACATCTATCAAACTATCATGCAGATGTATTAGTTTGTGAGAGCCAGCAGGCTCATTCTCGTGCAGATTGTATCTGCCACTCACAATTGTGTTTGTCGCACCTGCAACTATTGCGTCGAATACACACATGTATTTTTAATTAGAATATCTTAGGCTTGGTCTAATTATGCTAAGGTTGAAGTATGCAATGATGATTGACTAGCCTGGAGCCCACAAAGTGGGTAGGATGCAAACCCCAAATGCAAAAGGGGCACAAACCCTAAACACAAAAGAGGTGAAAACCCTGAACAAAAAAGGGGCGAAACCCTAAACCTAACCCTAATTCTTAGTCTACATAAGGATGGGAGGTCTCAGTTGTATGGACCCTTCTGGCACATCCATGCTGCAGAAGCTTTATCAGTGCCGCTACTCAAGCTTTCCGGTCTATCTTCTTGCTTCCATTGTGTTGAGAGTGACTGAAAGGGAGAGGTGTGCTGAGCAAGGGACTGAGAGAAGGTGAAGCTCTTCACCATCCTCTTGCTTTGCTTGCCTTCTCTACTGGCTCTTCCACTCATTGTTGCGCTTGGTTGTGGATGCGACGGCATTGGATCGTGTTGATCGTGGTTGTGGAACCATCTTTGATCCTTTGAGTCATCAAACGCAAGAAAGTAAGCTAGGTGGGCTCACTGCAACTTGAGCTAGTCTTGTGTTTTTGCTTTCTTGGGTTGGAGAGGAGGATGCTTGGTTAGTTAAAGCGGAGTGTTGAGAGACAAGGTGAGATATTATTGCCAAAGTGAGTTGTAGCTCTTCTGAAACAATAGAAGTCCGTCCAAAGCCCTGATTGTTGGCGCGTTAAGCTCAACAGTCGCGTTCTTATTTTCTAAATGTGCTTACTCTATTGCCATTTCTTCTAGGATTCCGACTATGGCTTTAGGCTTTAGCGTTTCCAAAGATTATGGACAAGTTGGACAAGATTGTGGGAGCATGAGATTGCTTGTGCTTTCAAAGCTTTTATATTTATCCTAACATCATCTCACTACTTTACCTTGATCCTTGTTGAAGCTGATAGGTATGGTCACAATTGATGGTTGTGACTACTCGGTTTCCACACTCGATCATACATCAAGTTTTATTTGTAACAATTGGAAGGATTTGTTGCTTGAAATCCTTAGAACCCTTAGAAGCATTTACTAGCTTAGCACCTTAGGGAAAAGCGAGAGTGGACACATCTATGGATTGGTTATGTGGTGGGGCTATTGACTTCTTGCCCAGCCTTGTGGATTCCTTTTCTATGGTTTCAATAGTTGCTTGCTACCGTTGTTGTTTCTTTAGTTTTGTTTCTTTCTGTTGGATAAGGAAGGCATGAACTTAGGAGATTTGGTGCCTTCACTTGGTTTGGCAGCTGTATTACTGGACTACTAATGAGGGATCACTTTTCCTTTCATCTCCTCATCATGAGGCTTCTCTAGGTCATACTAAGTGATATTACAAGGTTGCTGCGGTGACTCAACAGCCTCTTGCTTTGAAGAGTTGAGCCTTTTAGCCATCTCCTCTTCATCAAACATATTAATTATGGGTGCTAAAATTTGTTCTTACTCGATTGTTGATCTTGGGGCTTTATCCCATTCAATTATGGGAGGCTTGTGAGATAAAGCCCTCAAGTGTTGATAAGCAACAATCCCACATTGTTGCCGGTTCTTCAAAACAACCAACGTCTCCTCGAAACCAAGAACCTTTGTCACCCAAACCAAAACAGAAAATCTGGTAGTATAGAAGCCTAGTGTAGCTGCTCAATCTAAGGAAAAGGATCCACAAGGGACAGGTACAAAAGCATCAAAAGAGCAATGACCTCCCTCTACAAGTGTTATCAGAAACAAATTTGGAACCACCAAGTCCATGAATACTTCCACTTAGTCCGAGGACCCAAGTGCACAATCATCTTTGACTATCGTGATTGACCACTCCACCGAATTAGAAGTTGCTACTTTGAATTCTGAGATGGAACCCATACAGCCATAGCCCTTGACTGGGGCTCTGACCAAGACTGCCACTTCAGCTCTACTAAAGAACAAGCCTCTAGTACTTTAGCCTCACACAAGGATATAGAATCTAGTGCAAAGAGCACTACGAATCCATTGATCCACAAGTCGTGTTCTTCTCAATCAAAAGCTCCAATACACTTGAAACCAGCTAAACGATCGATCATGGGGATGTGAAAGAAGAGGGGCCAACACAAAGATCAATCAGAAGCTACAAGCTCTCAAGAACTGGACGGAATCCTCTTGACTTCATTTTCTCGTGCATATGTTCACGCCGACCTTAGAATTCAGACTGCTGAGCATCAAGAACTCTTAGAAAAGTCTTTGACATCATCAGAGCAATCACAAACTTATTGAACTTACCCCCAGCAGTCATGGGAAAAGTTATAAAGCAAATGACCAAGGTAGAGTAGGAGAAGCATCGCTTAATTCCTATGTTCTACACTGGGAAGCACACAGCAAGTTGGGAGGGTGTTGCAGCATTGGCCAAGAAAGCAAAAGGACGAAGTGAGTTTAAACGAAAATGGTATTCTAGTCGAGGGTTAGCTGCATGATATGGTAGCCACCTAATTTTAGACTATTGCTGAGCAAAGAAAGGCACTTTGGACTTTAATGCATGATCCAACATATGTGGCTCATATATCTCTCCAAGTGCTTGCACTTGTCCGTGGTGTCAACATTTCTAAATGGGCTAAACTTGATCCCTTGTGTGATAAGCTTCTTTCATAGGAAGAACTACACATTGCAGGTCAATTAGGACAACGAGACATGATGATTGATGCCACTAGATATATCTTCTGTCTCACCCATGACCCACAACTTCTTTATGACCATGCTTCATTAGAGTACAATCCTAGTTTCTACGAATAGCTTATTCCAAGGCTAAGTGATACAACACTAAATCTTACCTCTGCTTCCAGTACTACAATGACCGAATCTTCCTCAAAGGATGTGAAGTAGACTAACGTACATAAGCCTTCTACTAACCCGAACACTGTGGCTAGAAGAGGTATGCTTGCAACTCTAGATCCTAGCTAGGCACAATGCCACCGATGTCCCTCCTAACTCACCCCACCAGTTAATCTCAATTGAGCCGATTGACCCCGGGATGCTCCAAAGGATGTTACTAAGATACATCTCCAAATCAACCCTACTAAACTTGACCCTCCTTCTGCCGCCATCAAGCCTTTGCTAGTATAGCGACCATCGAGTACCATGGCTACTCATTCGGCAAAGAGATTCAATTCCTTTGAAACAGAATGCCTACTCCAATTTGAGGCCATATACACTAGTTATGCCGAGTTGTTTGCAATGATTGATGTAGGCCTCGCTAATGATGAGGCAGTTTAGGTTGCTTCTAAATGGCATCCCACTTGGGTGGACAATGAACATCTTTTCGATAAAAACCTCTTGATTCAGAAGGAATATGTTAGACTCTCCCTTAGGATCACTTGCTATCATGCTGATTTGTTCCTTCTTATGCTTATGTGACCAAAATCCAAGGCCAATCAGTACTTGACGAGCCTGAGCGAAATTGTCATTCCTCGAGTCTGTTGTTGCAAAAGTGGTTTTCTCATTGACTTGAGATTTCTTGCGATGATAGTTGTCTTATGACCACGGATAAGCAATGCCATACAGTCAATACACTTCAAGCTAACCCAACTTACTATGAGACCGCTTCACTGCACTCTATCATCCCAGCTCGAAATCTCGCCTTGCCATGAAAGTTGATATATCACCCATTGCTCGACAAGATTATGATCAAAGAGGAACTACGCATTGCCAGTCGCTTTGTAGGACCCTCTTTGATCGGCAGTTCAATAACTTATATTTGTGGACTAGATACCAAACCACCAAACTTGGATGCTTTTGCCAAATTGGAGTACACTTCGAATTTCTATGACTAGTGGATCCCAAAAACGGTAAAATACTAACCCTTTTTCCTTTTTAGTCTTAGTTTCTTTATACATATTTTTCTTTAGCTCGATTTGCTGCACTAATAAGAGCAAAAGTCCCTCTGACTTAAGAAAATAACACTGCATCTTATGTGAGGGCAAAACATTAACACAAGAGGTACAAGCTCAAACCCTTTCGCTCCTCGTGTGATGGCGAAATTTAAGGAAGAAGAAAGCTGTTCATAATTCTTTCTATCTTTTTCCCTTGAATCAATTGCATGGTACTCTCAAAGTTTCACAAGTGAATGCAGGAAAACAATAAGTGACAAAGCAACGCAACGAACCTCAAGGCTCGAAGACAATATCATCGACGATAGAAGCTTTCCATGAACATCCTATGCTTGCATGCAACAAGATTAAAGAATTGAAGCTGACACTAGCATCAGAACCTTCTTGAAGATCTCAAGCTTGAGAGGCATCACATCAAGGCATCGAAGGCCAATCAAGACTGTTAACAAGTTTATCTTGGAGCCTCACTAAAGGAACACGAGACTTAAAGAACCAGCAACAATGAGGTTCCACTTTCTTCAATGACACCATACATTTACAACAACATCTAATGGTCATCTACTTCCTTAGGAGCACTTGCGAATCGCTTCATCGATGAGCATACCAATCTTCATCGGCAAGTTCAAGTTTTTCTTCAACAATAGCTTCATCAGGGAATGTGCTTCAACGCCCATGCTCAATGTTCAAATTTTCATTGTACACACCTCAATGCACCAATCATCTTATGCGCCAAGTTTTATTATTTGCAGCTAGCCTTCTGATCTCGTACTTCCATTTCTCCTTGTAAGGTAGCATGCTTATTGTATATCATTGTTGTTATCGACTTGCCAAAAAAAAAGAGAAAAGAAAGAAAAAAAAACAAAAAAGAATAAGAAATATGCACACACATACACTCCACCACACCTAGGGGTCCTCAAGTTGGATGCGTCCAATGACCCTAGTTGGCTAGCTCCATCTCTAATCCCCTAGCCCTTTTCCCATTTTCCCACACCCTTACTTAGGGCACATCAACGTCAAGACATACCTAAGGAGTCTCGGCTCGCCTTGGTGGACTTGTCTCCCTGACTCACTTGCACATTTCATCCCTTCCTTTGATTCACCCAGCTTCATCAATCCTTACGTATCAAAAAGGTGAAAAGGTTCTTCAACATAAAGCCAACAATTGCATTAGTTACCATGTGTGGTTGATCCCACAGAGACCCATGTTCTTCAAGAGCTTATTGGATTGAACACCTACTCCTGTCCATCCCACATCAATGTCTCGCTAGCATCTTCATCATTCAATAACTACCTTTTCCCTCGACACGCACGATTCTTCCCATCCTCATTAGGTCAAGATCCCTTGATTCATCAAGTACAAGTCATCACTCACTGCAACATCCGTGAAGTAGTCTTCTAACTATGTATTAGACTATGTATGCATGCGCACTCACTATAGTATTTGCACAATAATCTATTCATAGTTTTGGGTCCTCGAGTGTGGGACAATACTTCAAGCTTGCTTGGAGTTCGACCCACTTCCCAAATCGAGAACATCATATATCATGTACGCGAGCAACAGACTAGCACTTTCCCCTAGGAAGTGTTTGCACGTGAGGTTTACTTTGAAGGTACAACGGTTCATGGAGGATCATAAGCCATCACTTCTACATCACCATTGAATCTCCCATCTTCCATTCTAGCTGTCTCCATTAGAAGAACCATTAGTCAAGTGTATCTTTAGCACAATCAAATCCTACAGGATTTCTCACCAGTAGCAACATCATCCTCTTCAAGCAGCAACAAATTCTTCATCAACAGCATTCATTTCTCCTTATCAAGATTATTTATTCAATTGATTGTTCCTAGCATTCCACATCTTCGGTGCAAGCTATAGTTTGCTGCCTGTGATGTGAGTGCCATGGGATTGGCACTTGTCTAGGGAAAATAATGTTAATAGTATTTTGAGAAGACTGCAAAAGTAGAAGTGTCGACTACTATTTTTTGGTGGATATTATTTTTATGGAGCTTTCGCGCCTTATTTTTGGACGCTTGGATTATATTTGTACGTCATGGACATCTATCAAACTATCATGCAGATGTATTAGTTTGTGAGAGCCAGCAGGCTCATTCTCGTGCAGATTGTATCTGCCACTCACAATTGTGTTTGTCGCACCTGCAACTATTGCGTCGAATACACACATGTATTTTTAATTAGAATATCTTAGGCTTGGTCTAATTATGCTAAGGTTGAAGTATGCAATGATGATTGACTAGCCTGGAGCCCACAAAGTGGGTAGGATGCAAACCCCAAATGCAAAAGGGGCACAAACCCTAAACACAAAAGAGGTGAAAACCCTGAACAAAAAAGGGGCGAAACCCTAAACCTAACCCTAATTCTTAGTCTACATAAGGATGGGAGGTCTCAGTTGTATGGACCCTTCTGGCACATCCATGCTGCAGAAGCTTTATCAGTGCCGCTACTCAAGCTTTCCGGTCTATCTTCTTGCTTCCATTGTGTTGAGAGTGACTGAAAGGGAGAGGTGTGCTGAGCAAGGGACTGAGAGAAGGTGAAGCTCTTCACCATCCTCTTGCTTTGCTTGCCTTCTCTACTGGCTCTTCCACTCTTTGTTGCGCTTGGTTGTGGATGCGACGGCATTGGATCGTGTTGATCGTGGTTGTGGAACCATCTTTGATCCTTTGAGTCATCAAACGCAAGAAAGTAAGCTAGGTGGGCTCACTGCAACTTGAGCTAGTCTTGTGTTTTTGCTTTCTTGGGTTGGAGAGGAGGATGCTTGGTTAGTTAAAGCGGAGTGTTGAGAGACAAGGTGAGATATTATTGCCAAAGTGAGTTGTAGCTCTTCTGAAACAATAGAAGTCCGTCCAAAGCCCTGATTGTTGGCGCGTTAAGCTCAACAGTCGCGTTCTTATTTTCTAAATGTGCTTACTCTATTGCCATTTCTTCTAGGATTCCGACTATGGCTTTAGGCTTTAGCGTTTCCAAAGATTATGGACAAGTTGGACAAGATTGTGGGAGCATGAGATTGCTTGTGCTTTCAAAGCTTTTATATTTATCCTAACATCATCTCACTACTTTACCTTGATCCTTGTTGAAGCTGATAGGTATGGTCACAATTGATGGTTGTGACTACTCGGTTTCCACACTCGATCATACATCAAGTTTTATTTGTAACAATTGGAAGGATTTGTTGCTTGAAATCCTTAGAACCCTTAGAAGCATTTACTAGCTTAGCACCTTAGGGAAAAGCGAGAGTGGACACATCTATGGATTGGTTATGTGGTGGGGCTATTGACTTCTTGCCCAGCCTTGTGGATTCCTTTTCTATGGTTTCAATAGTTGCTTGCTACCGTTGTTGTTTCTTTAGTTTTGTTTCTTTCTGTTGGATAAGGAAGGCATGAACTTAGGAGATTTGGTGCCTTCACTTGGTTTGGCAGCTGTATTACTGGACTACTAATGAGGGATCACTTTTCCTTTCATCTCCTCATCATGAGGCTTCTCTAGGTCATACTAAGTGATATTACAAGGTTGCTGCGGTGACTCAACAGCCTCTTGCTTTGAAGAGTTGAGCCTTTTAGCCATCTCCTCTTCATCAAACATATTAATTATGGGTGCTAAAATTTGTTCTTACTCGATTGTTGATCTTGGGGCTTTATCCCATTCAATTATGGGAGGCTTGTGAGATAAAGCCCTCAAGTGTTGATAAGCAACAATCCCACATTGTTGCCGGTTCTTCAAAACAACCAACGTCTCCTCGAAACCAAGAACCTTTGTCACCCAAACCAAAACAGAAAATCTGGTAGTATAGAAGCCTAGTGTAGCTGCTCAATCTAAGGAAAAGGATCCACAAGGGACAGGTACAAAAGCATCAAAAGAGCAATGACCTCCCTCTACAAGTGTTATCAGAAACAAATTTGGAACCACCAAGTCCATGAATACTTCCACTTAGTCCGAGGACCCAAGTGCACAATCATCTTTGACTATCGTGATTGACCACTCCACCGAATTAGAAGTTGCTACTTTGAATTCTGAGATGGAACCCATACAGCCATAGCCCTTGACTGGGGCTCTGACCAAGACTGCCACTTCAGCTCTACTAAAGAACAAGCCTCTAGTACTTTAGCCTCACACAAGGATATAGAATCTAGTGCAAAGAGCACTACGAATCCATTGATCCACAAGTCGTGTTCTTCTCAATCAAAAGCTCCAATACACTTGAAACCAGCTAAACGATCGATCATGGGGATGTGAAAGAAGAGGGGCCAACACAAAGATCAATCAGAAGCTACAAGCTCTCAAGAACTGGACGGAATCCTCTTGACTTCATTTTCTCGTGCATATGTTCACGCCGACCTTAGAATTCAGACTGCTGAGCATCAAGAACTCTTAGAAAAGTCTTTGACATCATCAGAGCAATCACAAACTTATTGAACTTACCCCCAGCAGTCATGGGAAAAGTTATAAAGCAAATGACCAAGGTAGAGTAGGAGAAGCATCGCTTAATTCCTATGTTCTACACTGGGAAGCACACAGCAAGTTGGGAGGGTGTTGCAGCATTGGCCAAGAAAGCAAAAGGACGAAGTGAGTTTAAACGAAAATGGTATTCTAGTCGAGGGTTAGCTGCATGATATGGTAGCCACCTAATTTTAGACTATTGCTGAGCAAAGAAAGGCACTTTGGACTTTAATGCATGATCCAACATATGTGGCTCATATATCTCTCCAAGTGCTTGCACTTGTCCGTGGTGTCAACATTTCTAAATGGGCTAAACTTGATCCCTTGTGTGATAAGCTTCTTTCATAGGAAGAACTACACATTGCAGGTCAATTAGGACAACGAGACATGATGATTGATGCCACTAGATATATCTTCTGTCTCACCCATGACCCACAACTTCTTTATGACCATGCTTCATTAGAGTACAATCCTAGTTTCTACGAATAGCTTATTCCAAGGCTAAGTGATACAACACTAAATCTTACCTCTGCTTCCAGTACTACAATGACCGAATCTTCCTCAAAGGATGTGAAGTAGACTAACGTACATAAGCCTTCTACTAACCCGAACACTGTGGCTAGAAGAGGTATGCTTGCAACTCTAGATCCTAGCTAGGCACAATGCCACCGATGTCCCTCCTAACTCACCCCACCAGTTAATCTCAATTGAGCCGATTGACCCCGGGATGCTCCAAAGGATGTTACTAAGATACATCTCCAAATCAACCCTACTAAACTTGACCCTCCTTCTGCCGCCATCAAGCCTTTGCTAGTATAGCGACCATCGAGTACCATGGCTACTCATTCGGCAAAGAGATTCAATTCCTTTGAAACAGAATGCCTACTCCAATTTGAGGCCATATACACTAGTTATGCCGAGTTGTTTGCAATGATTGATGTAGGCCTCGCTAATGATGAGGCAGTTTAGGTTGCTTCTAAATGGCATCCCACTTGGGTGGACAATGAACATCTTTTCGATAAAAACCTCTTGATTCAGAAGGAATATGTTAGACTCTCCCTTAGGATCACTTGCTATCATGCTGATTTGTTCCTTCTTATGCTTATGTGACCAAAATCCAAGGCCAATCAGTACTTGACGAGCCTGAGCGAAATTGTCATTCCTCGAGTCTGTTGTTGCAAAAGTGGTTTTCTCATTGACTTGAGATTTCTTGCGATGATAGTTGTCTTATGACCACGGATAAGCAATGCCATACAGTCAATACACTTCAAGCTAACCCAACTTACTATGAGACCGCTTCACTGCACTCTATCATCCCAGCTCGAAATCTCGCCTTGCCATGAAAGTTGATATATCACCCATTGCTCGACAAGATTATGATCAAAGAGGAACTACGCATTGCCAGTCGCTTTGTAGGACCCTCTTTGATCGGCAGTTCAATAACTTATATTTGTGGACTAGATACCAAACCACCAAACTTGGATGCTTTTGCCAAATTGGAGTACACTTCGAATTTCTATGACTAGTGGATCCCAAAAACGGTAAAATACTAACCCTTTTTCCTTTTTAGTCTTAGTTTCTTTATACATATTTTTCTTTAGCTCGATTTGCTGCACTAATAAGAGCAAAAGTCCCTCTGACTTAAGAAAATAACACTGCATCTTATGTGAGGGCAAAACATTAACACAACAGGTACAAGCTCAAACCCTTTCGCTCCTCGTGTGATGGCGAAATTTAAGGAAGAAGAAAGCTGTTCATAATTCTTTCTATCTTTTTCCCTTGAATCAATTGCATGGTACTCTCAAAGTTTCACAAGTGAATGCAGGAAAACAATAAGTGACAAAGCAACGCAACGAACCTCAAGGCTCGAAGACAATATCATCGACGATAGAAGCTTTCCATGAACATCCTATGCTTGCATGCAACAAGATTAAAGAATTGAAGCTGACACTAGCATCAGAACCTTCTTGAAGATCTCAAGCTTGAGAGGCATCACATCAAGGCATCGAAGGCCAATCAAGACTGTTAACAAGTTTATCTTGGAGCCTCACTAAAGGAACACGAGACTTAAAGAACCAGCAACAATGAGGTTCCACTTTCTTCAATGACACCATACATTTACAACAACATCTAATGGTCATCTACTTCCTTAGGAGCACTTGCGAATCGCTTCATCGATGAGCATACCAATCTTCATCGGCAAGTTCAAGTTTTTCTTCAACAATAGCTTCATCAGGGAATGTGCTTCAACGCCCATGCTCAATGTTCAAATTTTCATTGTACACACCTCAATGCACCAATCATCTTATGCGCCAAGTTTTATTATTTGCAGCTAGCCTTCTGATCTCGTACTTCCATTTCTCCTTGTAAGGTAGCATGCTTATTGTATATCATTGTTGTTATCGACTTGCCAAAAAAAAAAAGAGAAAAGAAAGAAAAAAAAACAAAAAAGAATAAGAAATATGCACACACATACACTCCACCACACCTAGGGGTCCTCAAGTTGGATGCGTCCAATGACCCTAGTTGGCTAGCTCCATCTCTAATCCCCTAGCCCTTTTCCCATTTTCCCACACCCTTACTTAGGGCACATCAACGTCAAGACATACCTAAGGAGTCTCGGCTCGCCTTGGTGGACTTGTCTCCCTGACTCACTTGCACATTTCATCCCTTCCTTTGATTCACCCAGCTTCATCAATCCTTACGTATCAAAAAGGTGAAAAGGTTCTTCAACATAAAGCCAACAATTGCATTAGTTACCATGTGTGGTTGATCCCACAGAGACCCATGTTCTTCAAGAGCTTATTGGATTGAACACCTACTCCTGTCCATCCCACATCAATGTCTCGCTAGCATCTTCATCATTCAATAACTACCTTTTCCCTCGACACGCACGATTCTTCCCATCCTCATTAGGTCAAGATCCCTTGATTCATCAAGTACAAGTCATCACTCACTGCAACATCCGTGAAGTAGTCTTCTAACTATGTATTAGACTATGTATGCATGCGCACTCACTATAGTATTTGCACAATAATCTATTCATAGTTTTGGGTCCTCGAGTGTGGGACAATACTTCAAGCTTGCTTGGAGTTCGACCCACTTCCCAAATCGAGAACATCATATATCATGTACGCGAGCAACAGACTAGCACTTTCCCCTAGGAAGTGTTTGCACGTGAGGTTTACTTTGAAGGTACAACGGTTCATGGAGGATCATAAGCCATCACTTCTACATCACCATTGAATCTCCCATCTTCCATTCTAGCTGTCTCCATTAGAAGAACCATTAGTCAAGTGTATCTTTAGCACAATCAAATCCTACAGGATTTCTCACCAGTAGCAACATCATCCTCTTCAAGCAGCAACAAATTCTTCATCAACAGCATTCATTTCTCCTTATCAAGATTATTTATTCAATTGATTGTTCCTAGCATTCCACATCTTCGGTGCAAGCTATAGTTTGCTGCCTGTGATGTGAGTGCCATGGGATTGGCACTTGTCTAGGGAAAATAATGTTAATAGTATTTTGAGAAGACTGCAAAAGTAGAAGTGTCGACTACTATTTTTTGGTGGATATTATTTTTATGGAGCTTTCGCGCCTTATTTTTGGACGCTTGGATTATATTTGTACGTCATGGACATCTATCAAACTATCATGCAGATGTATTAGTTTGTGAGAGCCAGCAGGCTCATTCTCGTGCAGATTGTATCTGCCACTCACAATTGTGTTTGTCGCACCTGCAACTATTGCGTCGAATACACACATGTATTTTTAATTAGAATATCTTAGGCTTGGTCTAATTATGCTAAGGTTGAAGTATGCAATGATGATTGACTAGCCTGGAGCCCACAAAGTGGGTAGGATGCAAACCCCAAATGCAAAAGGGGCACAAACCCTAAACACAAAAGAGGTGAAAACCCTGAACAAAAAAGGGGCGAAACCCTAAACCTAACCCTAATTCTTAGTCTACATAAGGATGGGAGGTCTCAGTTGTATGGACCCTTCTGGCACATCCATGCTGCAGAAGCTTTATCAGTGCCGCTACTCAAGCTTTCCGGTCTATCTTCTTGCTTCCATTGTGTTGAGAGTGACTGAAAGGGAGAGGTGTGCTGAGCAAGGGACTGAGAGAAGGTGAAGCTCTTCACCATCCTCTTGCTTTGCTTGCCTTCTCTACTGGCTCTTCCACTCATTGTTGCGCTTGGTTGTGGATGCGACGGCATTGGATCGTGTTGATCGTGGTTGTGGAACCATCTTTGATCCTTTGAGTCATCAAACGCAAGAAAGTAAGCTAGGTGGGCTCACTGCAACTTGAGCTAGTCTTGTGTTTTTGCTTTCTTGGGTTGGAGAGGAGGATGCTTGGTTAGTTAAAGCGGAGTGTTGAGAGACAAGGTGAGATATTATTGCCAAAGTGAGTTGTAGCTCTTCTGAAACAATAGAAGTCCGTCCAAAGCCCTGATTGTTGGCGCGTTAAGCTCAACAGTCGCGTTCTTATTTTCTAAATGTGCTTACTCTATTGCCATTTCTTCTAGGATTCCGACTATGGCTTTAGGCTTTAGCGTTTCCAAAGATTATGGACAAGTTGGACAAGATTGTGGGAGCATGAGATTGCTTGTGCTTTCAAAGCTTTTATATTTATCCTAACATCATCTCACTACTTTACCTTGATCCTTGTTGAAGCTGATAGGTATGGTCACAATTGATGGTTGTGACTACTCGGTTTCCACACTCGATCATACATCAAGTTTTATTTGTAACAATTGGAAGGATTTGTTGCTTGAAATCCTTAGAACCCTTAGAAGCATTTACTAGCTTAGCACCTTAGGGAAAAGCGAGAGTGGACACATCTATGGATTGGTTATGTGGTGGGGCTATTGACTTCTTGCCCAGCCTTGTGGATTCCTTTTCTATGGTTTCAATAGTTGCTTGCTACCGTTGTTGTTTCTTTAGTTTTGTTTCTTTCTGTTGGATAAGGAAGGCATGAACTTAGGAGATTTGGTGCCTTCACTTGGTTTGGCAGCTGTATTACTGGACTACTAATGAGGGATCACTTTTCCTTTCATCTCCTCATCATGAGGCTTCTCTAGGTCATACTAAGTGATATTACAAGGTTGCTGCGGTGACTCAACAGCCTCTTGCTTTGAAGAGTTGAGCCTTTTAGCCATCTCCTCTTCATCAAACATATTAATTATGGGTGCTAAAATTTGTTCTTACTCGATTGTTGATCTTGGGGCTTTATCCCATTCAATTATGGGAGGCTTGTGAGATAAAGCCCTCAAGTGTTGATAAGCAACAATCCCACATTGTTGCCGGTTCTTCAAAACAACCAACGTCTCCTCGAAACCAAGAACCTTTGTCACCCAAACCAAAACAGAAAATCTGGTAGTATAGAAGCCTAGTGTAGCTGCTCAATCTAAGGAAAAGGATCCACAAGGGACAGGTACAAAAGCATCAAAAGAGCAATGACCTCCCTCTACAAGTGTTATCAGAAACAAATTTGGAACCACCAAGTCCATGAATACTTCCACTTAGTCCGAGGACCCAAGTGCACAATCATCTTTGACTATCGTGATTGACCACTCCACCGAATTAGAAGTTGCTACTTTGAATTCTGAGATGGAACCCATACAGCCATAGCCCTTGACTGGGGCTCTGACCAAGACTGCCACTTCAGCTCTACTAAAGAACAAGCCTCTAGTACTTTAGCCTCACACAAGGATATAGAATCTAGTGCAAAGAGCACTACGAATCCATTGATCCACAAGTCGTGTTCTTCTCAATCAAAAGCTCCAATACACTTGAAACCAGCTAAACGATCGATCATGGGGATGTGAAAGAAGAGGGGCCAACACAAAGATCAATCAGAAGCTACAAGCTCTCAAGAACTGGACGGAATCCTCTTGACTTCATTTTCTCGTGCATATGTTCACGCCGACCTTAGAATTCAGACTGCTGAGCATCAAGAACTCTTAGAAAAGTCTTTGACATCATCAGAGCAATCACAAACTTATTGAACTTACCCCCAGCAGTCATGGGAAAAGTTATAAAGCAAATGACCAAGGTAGAGTAGGAGAAGCATCGCTTAATTCCTATGTTCTACACTGGGAAGCACACAGCAAGTTGGGAGGGTGTTGCAGCATTGGCCAAGAAAGCAAAAGGACGAAGTGAGTTTAAACGAAAATGGTATTCTAGTCGAGGGTTAGCTGCATGATATGGTAGCCACCTAATTTTAGACTATTGCTGAGCAAAGAAAGGCACTTTGGACTTTAATGCATGATCCAACATATGTGGCTCATATATCTCTCCAAGTGCTTGCACTTGTCCGTGGTGTCAACATTTCTAAATGGGCTAAACTTGATCCCTTGTGTGATAAGCTTCTTTCATAGGAAGAACTACACATTGCAGGTCAATTAGGACAACGAGACATGATGATTGATGCCACTAGATATATCTTCTGTCTCACCCATGACCCACAACTTCTTTATGACCATGCTTCATTAGAGTACAATCCTAGTTTCTACGAATAGCTTATTCCAAGGCTAAGTGATACAACACTAAATCTTACCTCTGCTTCCAGTACTACAATGACCGAATCTTCCTCAAAGGATGTGAAGTAGACTAACGTACATAAGCCTTCTACTAACCCGAACACTGTGGCTAGAAGAGGTATGCTTGCAACTCTAGATCCTAGCTAGGCACAATGCCACCGATGTCCCTCCTAACTCACCCCACCAGTTAATCTCAATTGAGCCGATTGACCCCGGGATGCTCCAAAGGATGTTACTAAGATACATCTCCAAATCAACCCTACTAAACTTGACCCTCCTTCTGCCGCCATCAAGCCTTTGCTAGTATAGCGACCATCGAGTACCATGGCTACTCATTCGGCAAAGAGATTCAATTCCTTTGAAACAGAATGCCTACTCCAATTTGAGGCCATATACACTAGTTATGCCGAGTTGTTTGCAATGATTGATGTAGGCCTCGCTAATGATGAGGCAGTTTAGGTTGCTTCTAAATGGCATCCCACTTGGGTGGACAATGAACATCTTTTCGATAAAAACCTCTTGATTCAGAAGGAATATGTTAGACTCTCCCTTAGGATCACTTGCTATCATGCTGATTTGTTCCTTCTTATGCTTATGTGACCAAAATCCAAGGCCAATCAGTACTTGACGAGCCTGAGCGAAATTGTCATTCCTCGAGTCTGTTGTTGCAAAAGTGGTTTTCTCATTGACTTGAGATTTCTTGCGATGATAGTTGTCTTATGACCACGGATAAGCAATGCCATACAGTCAATACACTTCAAGCTAACCCAACTTACTATGAGACCGCTTCACTGCACTCTATCATCCCAGCTCGAAATCTCGCCTTGCCATGAAAGTTGATATATCACCCATTGCTCGACAAGATTATGATCAAAGAGGAACTACGCATTGCCAGTCGCTTTGTAGGACCCTCTTTGATCGGCAGTTCAATAACTTATATTTGTGGACTAGATACCAAACCACCAAACTTGGATGCTTTTGCCAAATTGGAGTACACTTCGAATTTCTATGACTAGTGGATCCCAAAAACGGTAAAATACTAACCCTTTTTCCTTTTTAGTCTTAGTTTCTTTATACATATTTTTCTTTAGCTCGATTTGCTGCACTAATAAGAGCAAAAGTCCCTCTGACTTAAGAAAATAACACTGCATCTTATGTGAGGGCAAAACATTAACACAACAGGTACAAGCTCAAACCCTTTCGCTCCTCGTGTGATGGCGAAATTTAAGGAAGAAGAAAGCTGTTCATAATTCTTTCTATCTTTTTCCCTTGAATCAATTGCATGGTACTCTCAAAGTTTCACAAGTGAATGCAGGAAAACAATAAGTGACAAAGCAACGCAACGAACCTCAAGGCTCGAAGACAATATCATCGACGATAGAAGCTTTCCATGAACATCCTATGCTTGCATGCAACAAGATTAAAGAATTGAAGCTGACACTAGCATCAGAACCTTCTTGAAGATCTCAAGCTTGAGAGGCATCACATCAAGGCATCGAAGGCCAATCAAGACTGTTAACAAGTTTATCTTGGAGCCTCACTAAAGGAACACGAGACTTAAAGAACCAGCAACAATGAGGTTCCACTTTCTTCAATGACACCATACATTTACAACAACATCTAATGGTCATCTACTTCCTTAGGAGCACTTGCGAATCGCTTCATCGATGAGCATACCAATCTTCATCGGCAAGTTCAAGTTTTTCTTCAACAATAGCTTCATCAGGGAATGTGCTTCAACGCCCATGCTCAATGTTCAAATTTTCATTGTACACACCTCAATGCACCAATCATCTTATGCGCCAAGTTTTATTATTTGCAGCTAGCCTTCTGATCTCGTACTTCCATTTCTCCTTGTAAGGTAGCATGCTTATTGTATATCATTGTTGTTATCGACTTGCCAAAAAAAAAAAGAGAAAAGAAAGAAAAAAAAACAAAAAAGAATAAGAAATATGCACACACATACACTCCACCACACCTAGGGGTCCTCAAGTTGGATGCGTCCAATGACCCTAGTTGGCTAGCTCCATCTCTAATCCCCTAGCCCTTTTCCCATTTTCCCACACCCTTACTTAGGGCACATCAACGTCAAGACATACCTAAGGAGTCTCGGCTCGCCTTGGTGGACTTGTCTCCCTGACTCACTTGCACATTTCATCCCTTCCTTTGATTCACCCAGCTTCATCAATCCTTACGTATCAAAAAGGTGAAAAGGTTCTTCAACATAAAGCCAACAATTGCATTAGTTACCATGTGTGGTTGATCCCACAGAGACCCATGTTCTTCAAGAGCTTATTGGATTGAACACCTACTCCTGTCCATCCCACATCAATGTCTCGCTAGCATCTTCATCATTCAATAACTACCTTTTCCCTCGACACGCACGATTCTTCCCATCCTCATTAGGTCAAGATCCCTTGATTCATCAAGTACAAGTCATCACTCACTGCAACATCCGTGAAGTAGTCTTCTAACTATGTATTAGACTATGTATGCATGCGCACTCACTATAGTATTTGCACAATAATCTATTCATAGTTTTGGGTCCTCGAGTGTGGGACAATACTTCAAGCTTGCTTGGAGTTCGACCCACTTCCCAAATCGAGAACATCATATATCATGTACGCGAGCAACAGACTAGCACTTTCCCCTAGGAAGTGTTTGCACGTGAGGTTTACTTTGAAGGTACAACGGTTCATGGAGGATCATAAGCCATCACTTCTACATCACCATTGAATCTCCCATCTTCCATTCTAGCTGTCTCCATTAGAAGAACCATTAGTCAAGTGTATCTTTAGCACAATCAAATCCTACAGGATTTCTCACCAGTAGCAACATCATCCTCTTCAAGCAGCAACAAATTCTTCATCAACAGCATTCATTTCTCCTTATCAAGATTATTTATTCAATTGATTGTTCCTAGCATTCCACATCTTCGGTGCAAGCTATAGTTTGCTGCCTGTGATGTGAGTGCCATGGGATTGGCACTTGTCTAGGGAAAATAATGTTAATAGTATTTTGAGAAGACTGCAAAAGTAGAAGTGTCGACTACTATTTTTTGGTGGATATTATTTTTATGGAGCTTTCGCGCCTTATTTTTGGACGCTTGGATTATATTTGTACGTCATGGACATCTATCAAACTATCATGCAGATGTATTAGTTTGTGAGAGCCAGCAGGCTCATTCTCGTGCAGATTGTATCTGCCACTCACAATTGTGTTTGTCGCACCTGCAACTATTGCGTCGAATACACACATGTATTTTTAATTAGAATATCTTAGGCTTGGTCTAATTATGCTAAGGTTGAAGTATGCAATGATGATTGACTAGCCTGGAGCCCACAAAGTGGGTAGGATGCAAACCCCAAATGCAAAAGGGGCACAAACCCTAAACACAAAAGAGGTGAAAACCCTGAACAAAAAAGGGGCGAAACCCTAAACCTAACCCTAATTCTTAGTCTACATAAGGATGGGAGGTCTCAGTTGTATGGACCCTTCTGGCACATCCATGCTGCAGAAGCTTTATCAGTGCCGCTACTCAAGCTTTCCGGTCTATCTTCTTGCTTCCATTGTGTTGAGAGTGACTGAAAGGGAGAGGTGTGCTGAGCAAGGGACTGAGAGAAGGTGAAGCTCTTCACCATCCTCTTGCTTTGCTTGCCTTCTCTACTGGCTCTTCCACTCATTGTTGCGCTTGGTTGTGGATGCGACGGCATTGGATCGTGTTGATCGTGGTTGTGGAACCATCTTTGATCCTTTGAGTCATCAAACGCAAGAAAGTAAGCTAGGTGGGCTCACTGCAACTTGAGCTAGTCTTGTGTTTTTGCTTTCTTGGGTTGGAGAGGAGGATGCTTGGTTAGTTAAAGCGGAGTGTTGAGAGACAAGGTGAGATATTATTGCCAAAGTGAGTTGTAGCTCTTCTGAAACAATAGAAGTCCGTCCAAAGCCCTGATTGTTGGCGCGTTAAGCTCAACAGTCGCGTTCTTATTTTCTAAATGTGCTTACTCTATTGCCATTTCTTCTAGGATTCCGACTATGGCTTTAGGCTTTAGCGTTTCCAAAGATTATGGACAAGTTGGACAAGATTGTGGGAGCATGAGATTGCTTGTGCTTTCAAAGCTTTTATATTTATCCTAACATCATCTCACTACTTTACCTTGATCCTTGTTGAAGCTGATAGGTATGGTCACAATTGATGGTTGTGACTACTCGGTTTCCACACTCGATCATACATCAAGTTTTATTTGTAACAATTGGAAGGATTTGTTGCTTGAAATCCTTAGAACCCTTAGAAGCATTTACTAGCTTAGCACCTTAGGGAAAAGCGAGAGTGGACACATCTATGGATTGGTTATGTGGTGGGGCTATTGACTTCTTGCCCAGCCTTGTGGATTCCTTTTCTATGGTTTCAATAGTTGCTTGCTACCGTTGTTGTTTCTTTAGTTTTGTTTCTTTCTGTTGGATAAGGAAGGCATGAACTTAGGAGATTTGGTGCCTTCACTTGGTTTGGCAGCTGTATTACTGGACTACTAATGAGGGATCACTTTTCCTTTCATCTCCTCATCATGAGGCTTCTCTAGGTCATACTAAGTGATATTACAAGGTTGCTGCGGTGACTCAACAGCCTCTTGCTTTGAAGAGTTGAGCCTTTTAGCCATCTCCTCTTCATCAAACATATTAATTATGGGTGCTAAAATTTGTTCTTACTCGATTGTTGATCTTGGGGCTTTATCCCATTCAATTATGGGAGGCTTGTGAGATAAAGCCCTCAAGTGTTGATAAGCAACAATCCCACATTGTTGCCGGTTCTTCAAAACAACCAACGTCTCCTCGAAACCAAGAACCTTTGTCACCCAAACCAAAACAGAAAATCTGGTAGTATAGAAGCCTAGTGTAGCTGCTCAATCTAAGGAAAAGGATCCACAAGGGACAGGTACAAAAGCATCAAAAGAGCAATGACCTCCCTCTACAAGTGTTATCAGAAACAAATTTGGAACCACCAAGTCCATGAATACTTCCACTTAGTCCGAGGACCCAAGTGCACAATCATCTTTGACTATCGTGATTGACCACTCCACCGAATTAGAAGTTGCTACTTTGAATTCTGAGATGGAACCCATACAGCCATAGCCCTTGACTGGGGCTCTGACCAAGACTGCCACTTCAGCTCTACTAAAGAACAAGCCTCTAGTACTTTAGCCTCACACAAGGATATAGAATCTAGTGCAAAGAGCACTACGAATCCATTGATCCACAAGTCGTGTTCTTCTCAATCAAAAGCTCCAATACACTTGAAACCAGCTAAACGATCGATCATGGGGATGTGAAAGAAGAGGGGCCAACACAAAGATCAATCAGAAGCTACAAGCTCTCAAGAACTGGACGGAATCCTCTTGACTTCATTTTCTCGTGCATATGTTCACGCCGACCTTAGAATTCAGACTGCTGAGCATCAAGAACTCTTAGAAAAGTCTTTGACATCATCAGAGCAATCACAAACTTATTGAACTTACCCCCAGCAGTCATGGGAAAAGTTATAAAGCAAATGACCAAGGTAGAGTAGGAGAAGCATCGCTTAATTCCTATGTTCTACACTGGGAAGCACACAGCAAGTTGGGAGGGTGTTGCAGCATTGGCCAAGAAAGCAAAAGGACGAAGTGAGTTTAAACGAAAATGGTATTCTAGTCGAGGGTTAGCTGCATGATATGGTAGCCACCTAATTTTAGACTATTGCTGAGCAAAGAAAGGCACTTTGGACTTTAATGCATGATCCAACATATGTGGCTCATATATCTCTCCAAGTGCTTGCACTTGTCCGTGGTGTCAACATTTCTAAATGGGCTAAACTTGATCCCTTGTGTGATAAGCTTCTTTCATAGGAAGAACTACACATTGCAGGTCAATTAGGACAACGAGACATGATGATTGATGCCACTAGATATATCTTCTGTCTCACCCATGACCCACAACTTCTTTATGACCATGCTTCATTAGAGTACAATCCTAGTTTCTACGAATAGCTTATTCCAAGGCTAAGTGATACAACACTAAATCTTACCTCTGCTTCCAGTACTACAATGACCGAATCTTCCTCAAAGGATGTGAAGTAGACTAACGTACATAAGCCTTCTACTAACCCGAACACTGTGGCTAGAAGAGGTATGCTTGCAACTCTAGATCCTAGCTAGGCACAATGCCACCGATGTCCCTCCTAACTCACCCCACCAGTTAATCTCAATTGAGCCGATTGACCCCGGGATGCTCCAAAGGATGTTACTAAGATACATCTCCAAATCAACCCTACTAAACTTGACCCTCCTTCTGCCGCCATCAAGCCTTTGCTAGTATAGCGACCATCGAGTACCATGGCTACTCATTCGGCAAAGAGATTCAATTCCTTTGAAACAGAATGCCTACTCCAATTTGAGGCCATATACACTAGTTATGCCGAGTTGTTTGCAATGATTGATGTAGGCCTCGCTAATGATGAGGCAGTTTAGGTTGCTTCTAAATGGCATCCCACTTGGGTGGACAATGAACATCTTTTCGATAAAAACCTCTTGATTCAGAAGGAATATGTTAGACTCTCCCTTAGGATCACTTGCTATCATGCTGATTTGTTCCTTCTTATGCTTATGTGACCAAAATCCAAGGCCAATCAGTACTTGACGAGCCTGAGCGAAATTGTCATTCCTCGAGTCTGTTGTTGCAAAAGTGGTTTTCTCATTGACTTGAGATTTCTTGCGATGATAGTTGTCTTATGACCACGGATAAGCAATGCCATACAGTCAATACACTTCAAGCTAACCCAACTTACTATGAGACCGCTTCACTGCACTCTATCATCCCAGCTCGAAATCTCGCCTTGCCATGAAAGTTGATATATCACCCATTGCTCGACAAGATTATGATCAAAGAGGAACTACGCATTGCCAGTCGCTTTGTAGGACCCTCTTTGATCGGCAGTTCAATAACTTATATTTGTGGACTAGATACCAAACCACCAAACTTGGATGCTTTTGCCAAATTGGAGTACACTTCGAATTTCTATGACTAGTGGATCCCAAAAACGGTAAAATACTAACCCTTTTTCCTTTTTAGTCTTAGTTTCTTTATACATATTTTTCTTTAGCTCGATTTGCTGCACTAATAAGAGCAAAAGTCCCTCTGACTTAAGAAAATAACACTGCATCTTATGTGAGGGCAAAACATTAACACAACAGGTACAAGCTCAAACCCTTTCGCTCCTCGTGTGATGGCGAAATTTAAGGAAGAAGAAAGCTGTTCATAATTCTTTCTATCTTTTTCCCTTGAATCAATTGCATGGTACTCTCAAAGTTTCACAAGTGAATGCAGGAAAACAATAAGTGACAAAGCAACGCAACGAACCTCAAGGCTCGAAGACAATATCATCGACGATAGAAGCTTTCCATGAACATCCTATGCTTGCATGCAACAAGATTAAAGAATTGAAGCTGACACTAGCATCAGAACCTTCTTGAAGATCTCAAGCTTGAGAGGCATCACATCAAGGCATCGAAGGCCAATCAAGACTGTTAACAAGTTTATCTTGGAGCCTCACTAAAGGAACACGAGACTTAAAGAACCAGCAACAATGAGGTTCCACTTTCTTCAATGACACCATACATTTACAACAACATCTAATGGTCATCTACTTCCTTAGGAGCACTTGCGAATCGCTTCATCGATGAGCATACCAATCTTCATCGGCAAGTTCAAGTTTTTCTTCAACAATAGCTTCATCAGGGAATGTGCTTCAACGCCCATGCTCAATGTTCAAATTTTCATTGTACACACCTCAATGCACCAATCATCTTATGCGCCAAGTTTTATTATTTGCAGCTAGCCTTCTGATCTCGTACTTCCATTTCTCCTTGTAAGGTAGCATGCTTATTGTATATCATTGTTGTTATCGACTTGCCAAAAAAAAAAAGAGAAAAGAAAGAAAAAAAAACAAAAAAGAATAAGAAATATGCACACACATACACTCCACCACACCTAGGGGTCCTCAAGTTGGATGCGTCCAATGACCCTAGTTGGCTAGCTCCATCTCTAATCCCCTAGCCCTTTTCCCATTTTCCCACACCCTTACTTAGGGCACATCAACGTCAAGACATACCTAAGGAGTCTCGGCTCGCCTTGGTGGACTTGTCTCCCTGACTCACTTGCACATTTCATCCCTTCCTTTGATTCACCCAGCTTCATCAATCCTTACGTATCAAAAAGGTGAAAAGGTTCTTCAACATAAAGCCAACAATTGCATTAGTTACCATGTGTGGTTGATCCCACAGAGACCCATGTTCTTCAAGAGCTTATTGGATTGAACACCTACTCCTGTCCATCCCACATCAATGTCTCGCTAGCATCTTCATCATTCAATAACTACCTTTTCCCTCGACACGCACGATTCTTCCCATCCTCATTAGGTCAAGATCCCTTGATTCATCAAGTACAAGTCATCACTCACTGCAACATCCGTGAAGTAGTCTTCTAACTATGTATTAGACTATGTATGCATGCGCACTCACTATAGTATTTGCACAATAATCTATTCATAGTTTTGGGTCCTCGAGTGTGGGACAATACTTCAAGCTTGCTTGGAGTTCGACCCACTTCCCAAATCGAGAACATCATATATCATGTACGCGAGCAACAGACTAGCACTTTCCCCTAGGAAGTGTTTGCACGTGAGGTTTACTTTGAAGGTACAACGGTTCATGGAGGATCATAAGCCATCACTTCTACATCACCATTGAATCTCCCATCTTCCATTCTAGCTGTCTCCATTAGAAGAACCATTAGTCAAGTGTATCTTTAGCACAATCAAATCCTACAGGATTTCTCACCAGTAGCAACATCATCCTCTTCAAGCAGCAACAAATTCTTCATCAACAGCATTCATTTCTCCTTATCAAGATTATTTATTCAATTGATTGTTCCTAGCATTCCACATCTTCGGTGCAAGCTATAGTTTGCTGCCTGTGATGTGAGTGCCATGGGATTGGCACTTGTCTAGGGAAAATAATGTTAATAGTATTTTGAGAAGACTGCAAAAGTAGAAGTGTCGACTACTATTTTTTGGTGGATATTATTTTTATGGAGCTTTCGCGCCTTATTTTTGGACGCTTGGATTATATTTGTACGTCATGGACATCTATCAAACTATCATGCAGATGTATTAGTTTGTGAGAGCCAGCAGGCTCATTCTCGTGCAGATTGTATCTGCCACTCACAATTGTGTTTGTCGCACCTGCAACTATTGCGTCGAATACACACATGTATTTTTAATTAGAATATCTTAGGCTTGGTCTAATTATGCTAAGGTTGAAGTATGCAATGATGATTGACTAGCCTGGAGCCCACAAAGTGGGTAGGATGCAAACCCCAAATGCAAAAGGGGCACAAACCCTAAACACAAAAGAGGTGAAAACCCTGAACAAAAAAGGGGCGAAACCCTAAACCTAACCCTAATTCTTAGTCTACATAAGGATGGGAGGTCTCAGTTGTATGGACCCTTCTGGCACATCCATGCTGCAGAAGCTTTATCAGTGCCGCTACTCAAGCTTTCCGGTCTATCTTCTTGCTTCCATTGTGTTGAGAGTGACTGAAAGGGAGAGGTGTGCTGAGCAAGGGACTGAGAGAAGGTGAAGCTCTTCACCATCCTCTTGCTTTGCTTGCCTTCTCTACTGGCTCTTCCACTCATTGTTGCGCTTGGTTGTGGATGCGACGGCATTGGATCGTGTTGATCGTGGTTGTGGAACCATCTTTGATCCTTTGAGTCATCAAACGCAAGAAAGTAAGCTAGGTGGGCTCACTGCAACTTGAGCTAGTCTTGTGTTTTTGCTTTCTTGGGTTGGAGAGGAGGATGCTTGGTTAGTTAAAGCGGAGTGTTGAGAGACAAGGTGAGATATTATTGCCAAAGTGAGTTGTAGCTCTTCTGAAACAATAGAAGTCCGTCCAAAGCCCTGATTGTTGGCGCGTTAAGCTCAACAGTCGCGTTCTTATTTTCTAAATGTGCTTACTCTATTGCCATTTCTTCTAGGATTCCGACTATGGCTTTAGGCTTTAGCGTTTCCAAAGATTATGGACAAGTTGGACAAGATTGTGGGAGCATGAGATTGCTTGTGCTTTCAAAGCTTTTATATTTATCCTAACATCATCTCACTACTTTACCTTGATCCTTGTTGAAGCTGATAGGTATGGTCACAATTGATGGTTGTGACTACTCGGTTTCCACACTCGATCATACATCAAGTTTTATTTGTAACAATTGGAAGGATTTGTTGCTTGAAATCCTTAGAACCCTTAGAAGCATTTACTAGCTTAGCACCTTAGGGAAAAGCGAGAGTGGACACATCTATGGATTGGTTATGTGGTGGGGCTATTGACTTCTTGCCCAGCCTTGTGGATTCCTTTTCTATGGTTTCAATAGTTGCTTGCTACCGTTGTTGTTTCTTTAGTTTTGTTTCTTTCTGTTGGATAAGGAAGGCATGAACTTAGGAGATTTGGTGCCTTCACTTGGTTTGGCAGCTGTATTACTGGACTACTAATGAGGGATCACTTTTCCTTTCATCTCCTCATCATGAGGCTTCTCTAGGTCATACTAAGTGATATTACAAGGTTGCTGCGGTGACTCAACAGCCTCTTGCTTTGAAGAGTTGAGCCTTTTAGCCATCTCCTCTTCATCAAACATATTAATTATGGGTGCTAAAATTTGTTCTTACTCGATTGTTGATCTTGGGGCTTTATCCCATTCAATTATGGGAGGCTTGTGAGATAAAGCCCTCAAGTGTTGATAAGCAACAATCCCACATTGTTGCCGGTTCTTCAAAACAACCAACGTCTCCTCGAAACCAAGAACCTTTGTCACCCAAACCAAAACAGAAAATCTGGTAGTATAGAAGCCTAGTGTAGCTGCTCAATCTAAGGAAAAGGATCCACAAGGGACAGGTACAAAAGCATCAAAAGAGCAATGACCTCCCTCTACAAGTGTTATCAGAAACAAATTTGGAACCACCAAGTCCATGAATACTTCCACTTAGTCCGAGGACCCAAGTGCACAATCATCTTTGACTATCGTGATTGACCACTCCACCGAATTAGAAGTTGCTACTTTGAATTCTGAGATGGAACCCATACAGCCATAGCCCTTGACTGGGGCTCTGACCAAGACTGCCACTTCAGCTCTACTAAAGAACAAGCCTCTAGTACTTTAGCCTCACACAAGGATATAGAATCTAGTGCAAAGAGCACTACGAATCCATTGATCCACAAGTCGTGTTCTTCTCAATCAAAAGCTCCAATACACTTGAAACCAGCTAAACGATCGATCATGGGGATGTGAAAGAAGAGGGGCCAACACAAAGATCAATCAGAAGCTACAAGCTCTCAAGAACTGGACGGAATCCTCTTGACTTCATTTTCTCGTGCATATGTTCACGCCGACCTTAGAATTCAGACTGCTGAGCATCAAGAACTCTTAGAAAAGTCTTTGACATCATCAGAGCAATCACAAACTTATTGAACTTACCCCCAGCAGTCATGGGAAAAGTTATAAAGCAAATGACCAAGGTAGAGTAGGAGAAGCATCGCTTAATTCCTATGTTCTACACTGGGAAGCACACAGCAAGTTGGGAGGGTGTTGCAGCATTGGCCAAGAAAGCAAAAGGACGAAGTGAGTTTAAACGAAAATGGTATTCTAGTCGAGGGTTAGCTGCATGATATGGTAGCCACCTAATTTTAGACTATTGCTGAGCAAAGAAAGGCACTTTGGACTTTAATGCATGATCCAACATATGTGGCTCATATATCTCTCCAAGTGCTTGCACTTGTCCGTGGTGTCAACATTTCTAAATGGGCTAAACTTGATCCCTTGTGTGATAAGCTTCTTTCATAGGAAGAACTACACATTGCAGGTCAATTAGGACAACGAGACATGATGATTGATGCCACTAGATATATCTTCTGTCTCACCCATGACCCACAACTTCTTTATGACCATGCTTCATTAGAGTACAATCCTAGTTTCTACGAATAGCTTATTCCAAGGCTAAGTGATACAACACTAAATCTTACCTCTGCTTCCAGTACTACAATGACCGAATCTTCCTCAAAGGATGTGAAGTAGACTAACGTACATAAGCCTTCTACTAACCCGAACACTGTGGCTAGAAGAGGTATGCTTGCAACTCTAGATCCTAGCTAGGCACAATGCCACCGATGTCCCTCCTAACTCACCCCACCAGTTAATCTCAATTGAGCCGATTGACCCCGGGATGCTCCAAAGGATGTTACTAAGATACATCTCCAAATCAACCCTACTAAACTTGACCCTCCTTCTGCCGCCATCAAGCCTTTGCTAGTATAGCGACCATCGAGTACCATGGCTACTCATTCGGCAAAGAGATTCAATTCCTTTGAAACAGAATGCCTACTCCAATTTGAGGCCATATACACTAGTTATGCCGAGTTGTTTGCAATGATTGATGTAGGCCTCGCTAATGATGAGGCAGTTTAGGTTGCTTCTAAATGGCATCCCACTTGGGTGGACAATGAACATCTTTTCGATAAAAACCTCTTGATTCAGAAGGAATATGTTAGACTCTCCCTTAGGATCACTTGCTATCATGCTGATTTGTTCCTTCTTATGCTTATGTGACCAAAATCCAAGGCCAATCAGTACTTGACGAGCCTGAGCGAAATTGTCATTCCTCGAGTCTGTTGTTGCAAAAGTGGTTTTCTCATTGACTTGAGATTTCTTGCGATGATAGTTGTCTTATGACCACGGATAAGCAATGCCATACAGTCAATACACTTCAAGCTAACCCAACTTACTATGAGACCGCTTCACTGCACTCTATCATCCCAGCTCGAAATCTCGCCTTGCCATGAAAGTTGATATATCACCCATTGCTCGACAAGATTATGATCAAAGAGGAACTACGCATTGCCAGTCGCTTTGTAGGACCCTCTTTGATCGGCAGTTCAATAACTTATATTTGTGGACTAGATACCAAACCACCAAACTTGGATGCTTTTGCCAAATTGGAGTACACTTCGAATTTCTATGACTAGTGGATCCCAAAAACGGTAAAATACTAACCCTTTTTCCTTTTTAGTCTTAGTTTCTTTATACATATTTTTCTTTAGCTCGATTTGCTGCACTAATAAGAGCAAAAGTCCCTCTGACTTAAGAAAATAACACTGCATCTTATGTGAGGGCAAAACATTAACACAACAGGTACAAGCTCAAACCCTTTCGCTCCTCGTGTGATGGCGAAATTTAAGGAAGAAGAAAGCTGTTCATAATTCTTTCTATCTTTTTCCCTTGAATCAATTGCATGGTACTCTCAAAGTTTCACAAGTGAATGCAGGAAAACAATAAGTGACAAAGCAACGCAACGAACCTCAAGGCTCGAAGACAATATCATCGACGATAGAAGCTTTCCATGAACATCCTATGCTTGCATGCAACAAGATTAAAGAATTGAAGCTGACACTAGCATCAGAACCTTCTTGAAGATCTCAAGCTTGAGAGGCATCACATCAAGGCATCGAAGGCCAATCAAGACTGTTAACAAGTTTATCTTGGAGCCTCACTAAAGGAACACGAGACTTAAAGAACCAGCAACAATGAGGTTCCACTTTCTTCAATGACACCATACATTTACAACAACATCTAATGGTCATCTACTTCCTTAGGAGCACTTGCGAATCGCTTCATCGATGAGCATACCAATCTTCATCGGCAAGTTCAAGTTTTTCTTCAACAATAGCTTCATCAGGGAATGTGCTTCAACGCCCATGCTCAATGTTCAAATTTTCATTGTACACACCTCAATGCACCAATCATCTTATGCGCCAAGTTTTATTATTTGCAGCTAGCCTTCTGATCTCGTACTTCCATTTCTCCTTGTAAGGTAGCATGCTTATTGTATATCATTGTTGTTATCGACTTGCCAAAAAAAAAAAGAGAAAAGAAAGAAAAAAAAACAAAAAAGAATAAGAAATATGCACACACATACACTCCACCACACCTAGGGGTCCTCAAGTTGGATGCGTCCAATGACCCTAGTTGGCTAGCTCCATCTCTAATCCCCTAGCCCTTTTCCCATTTTCCCACACCCTTACTTAGGGCACATCAACGTCAAGACATACCTAAGGAGTCTCGGCTCGCCTTGGTGGACTTGTCTCCCTGACTCACTTGCACATTTCATCCCTTCCTTTGATTCACCCAGCTTCATCAATCCTTACGTATCAAAAAGGTGAAAAGGTTCTTCAACATAAAGCCAACAATTGCATTAGTTACCATGTGTGGTTGATCCCACAGAGACCCATGTTCTTCAAGAGCTTATTGGATTGAACACCTACTCCTGTCCATCCCACATCAATGTCTCGCTAGCATCTTCATCATTCAATAACTACCTTTTCCCTCGACACGCACGATTCTTCCCATCCTCATTAGGTCAAGATCCCTTGATTCATCAAGTACAAGTCATCACTCACTGCAACATCCGTGAAGTAGTCTTCTAACTATGTATTAGACTATGTATGCATGCGCACTCACTATAGTATTTGCACAATAATCTATTCATAGTTTTGGGTCCTCGAGTGTGGGACAATACTTCAAGCTTGCTTGGAGTTCGACCCACTTCCCAAATCGAGAACATCATATATCATGTACGCGAGCAACAGACTAGCACTTTCCCCTAGGAAGTGTTTGCACGTGAGGTTTACTTTGAAGGTACAACGGTTCATGGAGGATCATAAGCCATCACTTCTACATCACCATTGAATCTCCCATCTTCCATTCTAGCTGTCTCCATTAGAAGAACCATTAGTCAAGTGTATCTTTAGCACAATCAAATCCTACAGGATTTCTCACCAGTAGCAACATCATCCTCTTCAAGCAGCAACAAATTCTTCATCAACAGCATTCATTTCTCCTTATCAAGATTATTTATTCAATTGATTGTTCCTAGCATTCCACATCTTCGGTGCAAGCTATAGTTTGCTGCCTGTGATGTGAGTGCCATGGGATTGGCACTTGTCTAGGGAAAATAATGTTAATAGTATTTTGAGAAGACTGCAAAAGTAGAAGTGTCGACTACTATTTTTTGGTGGATATTATTTTTATGGAGCTTTCGCGCCTTATTTTTGGACGCTTGGATTATATTTGTACGTCATGGACATCTATCAAACTATCATGCAGATGTATTAGTTTGTGAGAGCCAGCAGGCTCATTCTCGTGCAGATTGTATCTGCCACTCACAATTGTGTTTGTCGCACCTGCAACTATTGCGTCGAATACACACATGTATTTTTAATTAGAATATCTTAGGCTTGGTCTAATTATGCTAAGGTTGAAGTATGCAATGATGATTGACTAGCCTGGAGCCCACAAAGTGGGTAGGATGCAAACCCCAAATGCAAAAGGGGCACAAACCCTAAACACAAAAGAGGTGAAAACCCTGAACAAAAAAGGGGCGAAACCCTAAACCTAACCCTAATTCTTAGTCTACATAAGGATGGGAGGTCTCAGTTGTATGGACCCTTCTGGCACATCCATGCTGCAGAAGCTTTATCAGTGCCGCTACTCAAGCTTTCCGGTCTATCTTCTTGCTTCCATTGTGTTGAGAGTGACTGAAAGGGAGAGGTGTGCTGAGCAAGGGACTGAGAGAAGGTGAAGCTCTTCACCATCCTCTTGCTTTGCTTGCCTTCTCTACTGGCTCTTCCACTCATTGTTGCGCTTGGTTGTGGATGCGACGGCATTGGATCGTGTTGATCGTGGTTGTGGAACCATCTTTGATCCTTTGAGTCATCAAACGCAAGAAAGTAAGCTAGGTGGGCTCACTGCAACTTGAGCTAGTCTTGTGTTTTTGCTTTCTTGGGTTGGAGAGGAGGATGCTTGGTTAGTTAAAGCGGAGTGTTGAGAGACAAGGTGAGATATTATTGCCAAAGTGAGTTGTAGCTCTTCTGAAACAATAGAAGTCCGTCCAAAGCCCTGATTGTTGGCGCGTTAAGCTCAACAGTCGCGTTCTTATTTTCTAAATGTGCTTACTCTATTGCCATTTCTTCTAGGATTCCGACTATGGCTTTAGGCTTTAGCGTTTCCAAAGATTATGGACAAGTTGGACAAGATTGTGGGAGCATGAGATTGCTTGTGCTTTCAAAGCTTTTATATTTATCCTAACATCATCTCACTACTTTACCTTGATCCTTGTTGAAGCTGATAGGTATGGTCACAATTGATGGTTGTGACTACTCGGTTTCCACACTCGATCATACATCAAGTTTTATTTGTAACAATTGGAAGGATTTGTTGCTTGAAATCCTTAGAACCCTTAGAAGCATTTACTAGCTTAGCACCTTAGGGAAAAGCGAGAGTGGACACATCTATGGATTGGTTATGTGGTGGGGCTATTGACTTCTTGCCCAGCCTTGTGGATTCCTTTTCTATGGTTTCAATAGTTGCTTGCTACCGTTGTTGTTTCTTTAGTTTTGTTTCTTTCTGTTGGATAAGGAAGGCATGAACTTAGGAGATTTGGTGCCTTCACTTGGTTTGGCAGCTGTATTACTGGACTACTAATGAGGGATCACTTTTCCTTTCATCTCCTCATCATGAGGCTTCTCTAGGTCATACTAAGTGATATTACAAGGTTGCTGCGGTGACTCAACAGCCTCTTGCTTTGAAGAGTTGAGCCTTTTAGCCATCTCCTCTTCATCAAACATATTAATTA